>NC_083619.1:28367202-28667202 GCF_963584025.1 Labrus mixtus | reverse complement strand
ACATGTTCAAGTTATGAAAAAATATGGTTGTGCTTTGTTTTACTTTGGGTAGGGGTATCTCAACTTTTAGGGGCCCAAGTTCCTCTACTATCAGTCGATAACGTGCTGGTGACCGCCCAGAAATGAGACGGACTCTTTTCAAGCCTGCTGTGAGAGGCGTCAACATCATCTGATTGTCAACACCAAACAAACTAAGGAGATGCTAAATGCTAAATGCTAAATGCTAAATGGACTCAGAGCACTTCTACACCGCAGGTCACACCTACACATTCACACACTGATGGTAGAGGCTGCCGTGTGAAGTGATCATCAGAAGTAACTCATGCCAAAGGACACATCGGACATGTGGCTGCATGTGGAGCTGGGGATCGAACCCCCGACCTCTTCTTCCGGTTGAGAGATGACGACTCTACCACCTGAGCCCCCAGCGGTCCTGAGATGATATTTGACCCCAGAGAAGTGAGAGCAGACGACCCCGAGGTAATTAGAGACGGTATAACAAGAGCATGAGGGCTCATATAAAAACACTTGGACGTACAGATGGATAACTTGTTATCTGTTGATTTCTTGTGTGCGCTAAATCGTCTCAAAGATCGCACTTTCTCCGCACACTCGGGTTGTTTGATGTCAGTACAAAGTGTGACAACAGAGGTGGCTGCTACTGTATCCACATTGTATGTCATTGGTAAAGATTTAGTCAAACTTGAGCTGTGGATTGTTGTGCAGAATCAACTTTTTATGACGTCACAGGGGGGTGGAGTTTGGGCTTCGCTTTTGTCTAAAGTGTTGCCACAAAATCTGAAGCACACTTGCAGCTTCGCATAAACAAAAAACTACAAATCCCACTGTTGCAAGTTCATCAGAAAGCAAAGAACTGATGTAGAAAATGAGGACATAGGAGAAGAAACAGGGGCAACACACACACACACACACACACACACACACACTCACACACACACACACTCACACAGACACACACACACTCACACTCACACACTCACACAGAAGTGACTGTGACGTCAAACCGGAGCCCAGCTGACTCGCTCTCTGCACATCTCCTCCACGCGGCTGCTGCTGCTGCACGCCCTTTAAACACCGAGGAGGAGAAGGAGAAGAAGAAGAAGGGGGGAAAGAGAGACGGCTCACCGGAGGAGGAGGAGGAGGATTGTGACGGAGGATTGTGTGTCTTTGCACTGCCCCCCCCCCCTCTCTCTCTCTCTCTCTCTCTCTCAGTCAGCCAGGTGTTGCATTCAAGCGCGAGCCCCTCGTGTGTGTGGATGGAGAGGCTCGAGGAGGAGGGCTGACACTCTCGAGCCGTTTGAGCAACAACAAGTTGATGAGTGAGAATCTCTCCTGGATCTGGACCAAACGGATACTATCAAGGCTTTTTCTTTTTTTTGGGGGGGGGGGGTCTTCTCTGACCTTATGGGATATATCTTTTAATGGCACGTTTTACGAGGGTCCGGAATAAAGTCTGCAATCGAGCTTTTCTTTGATCCGCAAGAATGACAAAGTAACCGGAACCAGCTGTGCCAGCGCAACATTTGGGGATTTTGAAGACCCTCTTTCTGACGTGTTTCTCTCTGACTCGGCTTTACACACACATCATCATCATCTTTGTTTCTTCACGGATCCCGGGCTCTCCGTGACGCCGCGGCACCCTGATGGTGCGGACGGTCGGCGCACGGTGGCTGCAGCAGCTGCCCGGTGATTTTTGAGCGTCCAGCACGGAGACACGGTGCGCGGTGGTGGTGGTGATGATGATGGCGCTGATGGTAAGTGGATAACGTGGGACATGCTTTTCTAAAAATCGTGTCGGATTTATGTGTTGTTTCGTCCTGTGTGGAATAACAATGACCTCCAACCGCGCTTTACCCCGCGCCGCGCTCGCCGCAGCAGCAGCCCGGTTCGATGCGCAACCACTGGACGTCGTCTCCCCAAAACCGCTGAGCTAACTCACACACCGCGGAGGGGAAGGAGGGGGTGACATCAACCGACACTAACCGATAAGACAATAACAACAACAACAACAAGATACACAGCAGTGATGGAGCTGTCCGAGGTCCGCTGCTCCAGCGCGAGTGAGGAGCTGTACACCATCAACAAGACGCCGAGCGGCAGCAACAACAGCAACAGCAGCGGCAGCAGCGGCAGTGCGCGACCCAAACGGCTGCTGTGGCAGAACGCGGTGCGGCACATCACCGAGCAGAGGTTCATCCACGAGCAGGGCGGAGGAGGGGGAGGAGGAGGAGGAGGAGGCGTGGGGGTGAAGGGCATCGGGCCGGACGAGCCCTACGACCCGAGCGAGGGCGCGCGGAAGCACTCGGCGGGGCGGACCGGGTCGGTGGGGGACCGGCACAACAACGGCGGGACCAAGGTGTTCCCGGAGCGCGCCAGCAGCGACCTGGGCTTCCTGCAGATCGACTGCGCGCCCAGCAACTCGGACTTCTTCCTGAACTGGGGCTACACGTACCGGGGCGTCATCTTCCCCACGCTGCGCAACGCCTTCAAGTCCCGCGACCTGGAGCGCCTGTACCAGCGCTACTTCCTGGGCCAGCGGCGCAAGTCGGTGGTGGTGATGAACATCCTGGACGTGGTCACCAAGCTCACCCTGCTGGTGCTGCACCTCACCCTCGCGTCCTCCCCCATGGACCCCATCAAGGGGACGCTCCTGGGCTTCTTCACGGGCATCGAGGTGGTCATTTGTGCCTTAGTGGTGGTGCGGAAGGACACCACGTCGCACAGCTACCTGCAGTACAGCGGCGTGGTCACCTGGGTGGCCATGGCCACGCAGATCCTGGCGGCCGGGCTGGGCTACGGGCTGCTGGGGGACGGGGTGGGGTACGTGCTGTTCACCCTGTTCGCCACCTACAGCATGCTGCCCCTGCCGCTCACGTGGGCCATACTGGCGGGTCTGCTCACCTCGGGGCTCCACATCCTGGTCCAGATGCTCATGTCCCAGAATGCACAGCTGTCCACCAACCAGGTAGATCTCACGCCCTTCTCCTAATCTGTCCTCTTCTCCATTTACCTATTCCTCCTTCCATCCTTCCTTGTGTCTCCCCTTAATCCTCTCCCCTCCCCTACAGTTATCATGCACCCCGCTCGTCTCCTAATCTCCCTTCCTTCCCCACTTCCTCTCCTCCACCTCCTCCTCTCCTCCACCTCCTCCTTTTCTCCTCTCCTCCTCTCCTCCTCCTCTCCTCTCCTCCTCTGACCCCACGCCTCATTTATTCCTCCATCCATCGTTGCATCTTCCCCCTAATCCTCCTCTCCCCCCTCCCTGTCTCCTCTCCTCATTCAACATATACTCCTTAAACTCCTCTCATCTCCTTCTCTTCCTCTCCTTTATTTACCCCCCCCCCCATCCTCCTCATGCTGCTAATTGTTGATTCCTTACACCTTCTCCCTGGCTCCTCTTCTCGCTCTCTCAATCATCATCCCCCCTCTTCTGCTTCTTATCCTTTCTTGACCCCTTCTCCTTCCTCCTTTCCTTTGTGCATCCTTGCCTTTCTGTCTCCTTCCTCCTCCTGTCCTCCTTCCGTCCTAATCTTGTTCCTCTTTATCTTCTTTTTTTACTTATTTATACTTGAAAATCGAATCCTCCCTCATCCCTCCTTCTGTCCTACTTCCTCCTTTTATCCCTAATCCTCCTTCACCCCTCCTTTTCTCCTCAGTCCTCTTGCACTTCAATCGACCGTGTTGCTGCTCTTTTAGCCTCCTCTCCCCGGCTAATCTATTTCTCTGCTTCCTCCTCTTCTCATCTTCATGTGCAGCTTTTTTTGTCCCCCCCTCCCCTCTAATCCCTCTGCTTTCCTCTTCTCCTACTTTAGCTCGTCTTCTCAATCTTCCTCCCGTTTCTTCTCTTATTCACCATCCTCCCTAAACCTTCTCCACCTCCTCTCCTCATCTCATTTTTCACATTCCTCCAAACCCCTCGTTCCCTCCCACTTTCATCCCCCTTTCTCCTGCTTCCTCAGCCTCAACCAAATGTTCTCCTGTTTCTTATTCCTCCCTCCCTCCTCCTTACCTTCTCCTCTGACTCTTAATCAGCTTGTTTTCAGATTTATCCTCGACTAACTTCCCGACTTGTTGACTCGTTCTGCACTTTGCTGACTGATGTCTGAGTCCATGTTTGTTTACGGCCGAGCTGCTGCTGCTGCTTTTTCAGAGTTTTTCAATGAGAGTAAAAAGTTGGCAGCGGTGGTTTTCTTGTTGTCGACTTGGTGTGAGGACTTGTTTACAAACAGTTGTTTATTTTTTGGTGTACTCGGGCTGTTTCTGTTGCTCTGTGTCACTGATTGTTCCTGTAGAAGTTTGAACAATGAAACATGACGTTTCATGTGACATCAGGGTGGCTGTGACTGCTGAGCTTTCAGCACCGGGAGCTGTCCAGAGCGCGCGCACGCACACACACACACACACACACACACACACACACACACACACACACACACACACACACACACACACACACACACACAGACACACGCTGCAGCTCCAAACAGGTTCGGCACCCCCTACTGGTGAACATGATAACCTCAAACTCTGCAAAAGCTTTCTCTCTCTCTCTCTCCTTCTTTCTGTCTTTTTTCTTTGTTTTTGTTGTGAGTTAGTTTTATTTTCTTTGTTTTTTTCTGCTGCCGTCAGATCCAGACAGAAACATCAACATAAACCTTTTGTCATGACCCGACTCGTGGGTCCTGGCAAAAGACGGGAGGAGTCCGAAGTTTACCAAAGTAATCAATAAGAAGAGTCATGAGGTCGGGGGGGTGAACGTGTGGATGTGTGTGCGGTGTCGAAGAGTTCACTAAAACATAAATAACTTAAAGAAACAAATGTGCAAACGTCGGTCAGTCAGAGAGTGAGTGAGGGGAAACCAGCAGGTCTTTGTAGACCACCAGAACCAGGACCAGGTACAGCTGATCCTGGTGATGAGCCTGCAGTCAGGACACACCTCCTGCTGACATCACACAGACGGACAGCAGAAAGACAAAAAGTCCCAGTGGCCCGGTGACTAAAAAGTGACTTGAATATAAAGTCTGTTCCGTTGTTGATTCAGATCCTGAAGTTGTAAGTGTCGGCTGTGGTTCTTTGGTTTGTTGTTACTGACATTTTTTTTACATCTTCCAAAGATTTAACAGAGAAAATAACCACGAGATAAATACTTTATTTAAGCTTTCTTTGCTGCATGTTTTGGGCTTTTCTTTCAGGGTTTAGTGTCTTTGTTGAATGTTATTTTCTTGTTCAGTCTCTGCTGTTCATTATGCGTATTCATTGTGAGGTTATAAACAAACAAAGCGCCACATCGCTGCGCTGTGTCACCCTGGAAGAACAAAGCACGCGAGGGCTGTCCACAAATAACGTCTGAGTCATGACTCCGTCTCACAAGCAGCGTCCATACAGCTCTGAGTCACGGCTGTTCAGACATGCAGGAACCTCCAAAATAAAATACTCTGCAAACCCCCCCCCCCCCCAACAGTACGACTCATGCTGCCTGTTCTGTCCTCCTCGTCCCATCATGCCTCACTCCTCAGCCTCAGCTGTGCGGGCCGTAGAGAGAGATGACTGTACTCTGCACTGTGTGTGTGTGTGTGTGTGTGTGTGTGTGTGTGTGTGTGTGTCTCTTGTTGTGTAGCTCAGGGGGGATTTCCCAGCTCCCCCCCTCCTCTGTGTGATTCAGCTCGTGTCAATCTGCTGGCAGAGATTCCCAGAGGGAAAGGTCAGAGGGCGAGTCCGCTGTGTGTGCTGCACGCTGCGATGTGGCCCCGGTCAAACCGTTTCTGTGACTGTGGATCATCGCAGTGTTTTTTATGCAGATCAATAAAACCTCGGAAAGAATTCAACCAAACTTCATTGAAAAAAAAAAAACAAGCATTTAAAGGTCTCATCCTTTCCTGTCAAAGCTTGACCTCTGACCTTTTATTATTCATCATGTCGGTAAATTATCTGCTTCCTTTTGAAACCGTTTATGCTAATAAAGAGAAGCAGGATCTGATTGTGTTCATATTGCTGCAGTGTTTTCAGACATCAGCCCTCGTGTGACCTACGCTGATATTTGTGTCCCATCAGAGAAATCCTGCTGGTGATCCGAGCTGACGGGTCGTCAAACTGGGACCGAGTCCGCCAGTCAGAACACTTACATGATGTGAAAAACTTTTGAGAGGATCCTCTCTGCCAGCCATCGAGGACATTTACCCCCCCACTCGCTGCCTCAGCAGAGCCGACAGGATCGTTGCTGACCCCTCCCCTCCCGCCCCTCACAAACACAAACTCTTTACCCGCTTGCCGTCTGGAAAAAGGTGCAGAAGCATCCGGGTCTTCACTGTCAGGCGGTGTGATAGATTCTCCCCCCAAAGCCGTCAGACTCCCCAACATGCAGCGACTGACCTTTGCACTAATAAATGTAAACTGTGAATACTAGCTGCCACTTTAACTTCACCACTTGACCTTTTTTAGTCACTTTAATTTGTTAATTTGTTTACTAATGAAACTATCTTTAGCCACCGTCTTGTCATTGCATTTAGAGCGGTTTCACACGAGGCACCGGGGCCCGGATCCCAGTACGCTCGACCCCAAAGTCTGGTTCTTTTTATCAGTGTGAACACAAGCGTACTGGACTCAGGTACAGCGCCCAAAGTCCACTTGAAGAGGCACGTTTCATGTGTACTCGAGTACGGTCCGTGAGAGATGTGAACGCAATCGAGCTCAAACAAGGAAGTGGACGTGGAGTTTTTTTTTTATCGGCGCAGCACGGGCCGGCTTCATCCTTTGAGCTGATCGGCGCATGTTGAAGCAGGAAGAAGGTCGTCGTCCTCAGAAATAACAAAAACATCCAAACAGTTAGCAGGATGGGAGTCAGTCAGCGAGTGGTTGCCATGGTTACTTCTTCTTCTTTTTTTGCAGACTATGTGCATACTGCCACCTGCTGCTGGACTGTGTACACATGGCGCTCCTCTGGTTCCTGTTTGGACATGTTCAGGAGTTCAGTGTGTTAGTATCGTCATCATACGACCTCATTACGCCGTCGTCAAAAAGACGTGATTATGGTCTCTGAGTAAGATTGACATTTCCATGAATCTGTTTTGTTCTTTTGATTATGTCTCAGAATGATTCTGCATGAATCCCTGAGCTATAGGAGTGTTTTTTTTAAGCTCAGTGATGAGCACATTAATTAGCGTTCACTGGTGCTGTGAAGAGTCTTAGCGTGCGTCATTATCACAAGCATTAGCTCGCTGGAAACCGTGGGCGGGAGGATTATTTTTTAGCGTTGCGTGTTGAGTTTTGGGCGACCTGAGAACACTCTGAGTTCAGCGACTTACATGTTCTGTCTTAATTCTGCTGCCGTGACACGCAGGCTGTGTGCCGGGTGTAACGCAGCTGGACGGACGCGGCGGCGGCGGTGGCGGTGTAGATAGAGGGAGGATTAGGGACGGCTCATACTGCACTCCTGGGGTTCGGAATACCGTGGATGCTGTGAAATTAAACATCCCCGACTCGAGCTGTGCTAATCTGCTCCTGTTAACTGTGTTAGCTTAAGGATGTGGAGAACATAGAATATACACATTAACAGAGCAGAGAGACGGGGGGGGGGACTGCCAGTTTAATTAGAAACACAAAGTCTCAGGCCTCTCCGGATCAAGGTACACAGGAACAAAGGGAAGGAATGAAGGGAAGGAATGAAGGGAAGGAAAGAAGGATTAGGAAAAGTCTCAGTTTAATATGGAATCATTTCCCCAACTCAGAGAAACTTAAGACCTGAGAAATAAAAAGAAAAGGGACTGAAAGAGAGACAGAGCTATGTTTTTTTAGGGTTGCCACGGTTACCAGAATTTTAAACTACGATGCCAGTAAAAATCAAACGATATCGACACGTGTTTCAATACCATGCCAACAAAAATAGTTCAGTCATTTTTCTTTAGTCTCTAAATCTCTCTCTTAGCATTTAAAAGAGATCTATTATTCTCACTTTCACCATTAATGATGTCACCGCTCTCGATGTGCAGCTCCTTCTTGATCTGACACTAAAACCCTTCATTTCAGCCTCTGCCTGAAACGATCCATTTCAGTTACTGTCTCTTTAAGGCCCGCCCTCCCAATGTGCCACCTTTTTTTTGCATCTTTTAAAAACTCTCTGCAGACAGTTTAGTATCCAACATCGTCACATTAGATGCACTGTCTGTATTTAAAGATGGATCAGCAGAATAGATCTCCTGTCATTTTGTACACACATGCTTTTCCGACATCTTCATGTTCAAACCTCATATGTGAAGCTTGTCCTCAGCGTAGGAGCAGCTGTAACGCCCTCATCACAAATAAATCAGCTGCTCAACGTCTGTAAATCGAGTGTTTGCATGGTTGAAGGAAGTGGAGGCAGTTTGGTTTGAATATAAGAATATAATGTCTCCACAGATAATCCCTCCTCCCCTCCACGTCTCCCCCCCCCCGTCAGACCCTGAATAACCTCCACCGCCTCCGTCTCTGTGTGCACCTGCTGCCCGCACATCCTTTGTCCATCCAACACTTAAGCTATTGGCCCGCTGCGTTTCCTTTAAAACGATGACGTCCCATCATCTTCCCGCTCTCTAAACAACGAGCTCATATTGACCCGTCTTCCTCCCCTGAATAGACGCCAAATATACGAGAATCTGGAGCTGTATTGATGGTCGCTCTGTGTGCAGAAGTCATTAAGCCTTTTTATTTCCCACTAAATGAACGGGGGGGTGGTGGTAAATAACAGAGTGGGCTGTGGGGGTTTGGTGTTGGGGGGTGGTTCTTAAGTAGCTAAGAGCATTATAAAACTGTCAATAGCACTGTATCTTCTTTCCTGTGTGCAGGATCCTGTTAACACACACACACACACACACACACACACACACACACACACACACACACACACACACACACACACACACACACACACACTCACACACACACACACACTCAGCAGGAGCTTCACACCCTCCGATTAGCCGTTCTTCAAGCCCACCGCTGTTTCCTCTTTCAAGGTCAAACTGCAGCTTACCTGAAGCGCCGGCTGCACAGACGAGATAGAGCAGAGTGTGGATTTTTATAAAGACACAACATTCATGCTTCTTCTTCTTTTTATTTCTCAGCTCAGAAAAAAAATCATATTCATGTGATGCACTTAACATGACAAAGGAGATGTTTCCCATCGCTCCAATCCAATCACAAAACATTTTTTGTTTGTGCTTTTAAAGACGTCAGCTTCCTGTTTTTTTCTGTTGCAGGCGACTTCAGAAAGCGAAGATCAGATTATCTGTGACTGATGCTTTCTGCTTTATTCGATATGGAAATGGACGTCAGGCAGGCGACAGCACTGAGTGTTCTTACAAAGATTTAAACACCAGCAGCTCGAGCATTAATCCCTTTTCTTGCAAAAACCCAGTGCGGACATCTTTTGCAGCGTTTTCAAGTAACAAGGGGGCGACATTGATTTTGCCCGGGGCAGATTTTTTTAAGTACATAATCCTGTTTAAATTAATTACAATAAAAACAATAATAGCAAGAGGATTGCTTGCATAAACTTTAGGGTCAGTAGCATTTTCCTCATTGCAGTTTGTAAACACAACTCTCCCCCTGCAGGATCATCACCACCAGAAGCCCCGCCCCCTGCAGGACGTAATGTGTATGTTTACTGCTTGTACCTACACTGCAAGCTAATGCACGCTAGCACAAGCTAACCGCGGCTGTTCGTCACCTTTCTGTCCAACAGGAAGTAGACCAACTCCACGTCCACGTTGGTAAAAGACAACACAAGGTTCACCCTCGTTTCAGAACGAGCTTTATCCGCTCGGCGTTTCACCTCACTATGATTATATTTTCTCTTCTTTTCTGCTACATCCAATCTCTGAACTGTATCCACTCCTGAACTCACCTGCTGCGCTGTCATTGGCTGGAGGAAACACACACCAGCTCCCCGCCCAGAAACATCCCGAGTCAACCTGAACAACCCAGAACTGGATCTCCGTTCAGACCCTCACCTGTGGTCATGAGCTGTGGGTAGTGACCCAATAAGATCTGGATTCAAGCAGCCAAAATGAGTCTTCCTCCAGATGGGCTCGGCCTAAGAGAGAGAGGGGGAGGAGCTTAGAGTATTGCCACTACTCCTTGGCATAGAAAGGAGTCAGTTGAGGTGGTCAAATGCCTCCTGGATGAGTCCGTTTTCAAGGTTTTTCCAACTGGGAGGAGACCCCAGGGCAGACCCTAGGCTCGCTGGAGGCATTATGAACCATCTGGCCTGGGAAACGCCTCAGGTTCTCCCAGGAGGAGCTGGAGAATGTTGACGTACCTCGCCACAACCGGACCTCTGATAGAAGAAAAAATGGACGTATGGATGATGTATTGAATTAAAAAAAAAAATAGCCACAAACTAAGATAATTTTTTTTTTATTGGACGTCCGGCTGCATACTGTGATCGCTTGTTGCTATGCGGAATTTCACTTCCACAGAAACCCCTGAATACTACGGCAGCGGCAGGCAGCCAGGTCGCTCCTGACACACTTCCTGCTGTCTGAAGTCGTCGTGACCTTTAGAACCTGGGCTGTCACTCAGAACGACGGCTCGCCTCGCTGCTGTGTATCTGCGGACGATTGGTCTGTGAGCAGCCGAGCGTCTCCAGACTGACTCAGCCTGATGAAAAATCATTTCTGAGAAAGAGCGCAGAGTCAAATCAGTGACTCCCTCCTTTATGTTCTGTCCATACACCCTCCTAACCTCTCTTTCACCTCCCTCCCCCCCCCCTTATCTCGCCCATGTCATGCAATTGATCTTGGACAATCTTGCTGTTACCAGACACTGCACTCAGCCACTCTTAATATTTAATGAAGGATCGGGGCCATCAGCCGTAGCAGCTTTTCAAGCTTTTAATGGGCAGAGATTTTCCAGGGACGTTTTTTTTGCACCATGACCTCCAGAGCATTTCTACAAATTGCTGCAGACGTAAAAAGCTTTTACCGCCCCTTCATTCTCACTCTGCTTTCAGGAGGAAATGCTAAAATCAGTGCAGGATATAAACCCATTATAACAACTACTCCATCCAAACATGGAGCAAGGTTTTCAAACTTTGCTTCTTTAATGCCATAATGCCTTAATGATAATCGCAGTATTTTACATGTTTTAAAATTTTACATCCTTTTTTTTTTAGATTTATTTTTTGGGCTTTTTGTGCCTTTATTTCAGAGATAGGACAGTGGATAGAGTGAGAAATCAGGGAGAGAGAGAGAGAGAGAGAGAGAGAGAGAGAGAGAGAGCGGGGAATGACATGCAGAAAAGGAGCCACAGGTCGGATTTGAACCTGGGCCGTGCGCTTGGAGGACTACAGCCTCCATACATGGGGCGCGCGCTCTAACCACTGCACCACCAGCGCCCCTGAATTTTACATCCTTTTATAATCCTCGAGGTTTTTACACTCTGTTACTGAGAGACATGCACACACATGCATTAATGGAGATGTCAGAGTGGGGCCCACAGGGAGCATGTCGGAGCTGTTTGTTCAAACCCACCTCGGCAGTACTCAGGGAATGGCCTGCAACCAGACCACCTCCCAAACTACTACAGGGCTTGAGCCAGCGACCCTCAGGTTCCCAACCCAAGTCCTTACAGACTGAGCTACTGCCGCTCCCAAGCAAAGATGCATAACGTTCCCCTTGAAATGCATTCAGGTAGCTTGAATCAGCCTGTACTGAAGAAGTGGTAAAAGGTTCCTCGACTTAGCCCGAGATTAAAACTGATGCTAATGGGTACTGTAGAAGCTAAGGTGACGCTTTAAACCACTGAGGCGCTCCTAGATTTACCAATTGATGCGCTAAAGTTTCCCGGTTGGATGAATTCAAGTCAAAATCTAATTGCATTGTTGATCATGCCATTTATTTATTTCAGTTCATTTCATTTCATATTTGATTATTTGCTCATTTCAGTGTATGGTTTCAACACAATAATACACAACAAGAAATATTTTCTCATAACACTGAAACACTGTTCATGAGCAAACAGGAGCAGGAAGAAGAAAACTCATATTTTACATCCATTGGCTCCACATTCCCAGTTTGTTACTCTTGCAGCAACCTGCTAAGCGGTCCAAAAACTGTTTCCCCTTCTTACCTTATACAGAGGTAAACCGTTAATCACCCTGTGAGATCCTTTACACACACACACACACACACACACACACACACACACACACACACACACACACACACACACACACACACACACACACACACACACACACACCACATATTATTGTGATATTCTGCTCCTGCAGGTAGCTTGAAAAAGATGCCAGTTGATACCCTAAAACAGCCATGACAGGGTTGTTTACCAGTAAAGGTAAATGAACACACACATAACCATCAGATAGAAAAGAAAGGTATGTTCCTGCTCACCTGAGAACACATAGGTATTGGCTGTGCACGGGGCACCCTGTTGGCCATTTAGAATAAAAGTTATGAGAAAATCAGATGCTTCAGGGTTCCTTGAAACTTCCAAACTAACCTGGTGTGTGAAGGGAAAAAAAGGCCTTAAAACACAAAAAAGTCAAACATGAAACCAATGCTTGTAGGTCACCTGAAACAGCCTCCAAAGAGCACTAAAACAAATGTTTCCCTCACAAAGAGGAACTCAGTTGTATGAACATAAACACACATTTAGTCTGAGGCCAATGGGTACCTTGAGACGGATGCTTTGACTGAAGGAAACCTTGAAACAGACTTCAGTAATTGTTATAAAGAGCGATGAAGAGGACTTTAAAACAGTAGGCATGACTCTTTGTAAGATATGGTACAGACTTGATGTGGCTCCCTTAGGTCTTAAAGCAGTAAGAAGATATGTGGTCACTGACAGTCATCATGTCTGTCTAGAGAATAAAGAGGTTGATTTACAGCCGGGCTCGGTGCCATCACAAACTGCGCTGAGGTTATTTGGGCCTCGGCCATCGTTCGTCTCTGTGTTTATTCCTCCGGCTCGCTCGCCCGTGAGGCCTCGATGAAACTCTATGTCTGTCTGGGAGGATAACAGCCGAGTCTGGGCTCTTAAACGATATAAAAAGACACTTCCCATTGGCTCATTTCCTCGTCTCTCTGCTCTCTGCTTCAGGCTCTTAAACTGTTTTTTGTGTCGGAGCGCCCCGACCCTGATAAATGACACCTTATTGAGTTTTACAGTCCCACTTAAACCCTCCCTCAGGGAAATGGAAGCTACTTCCCTGTTTGTTCTTGTTGTCTTAGAGTCAGAATTTTGTGAGATGTGTCAGATTGGATCGAGCGTGTTCAGCAGCAGCAGCAGCGGCGGCCGACCTCCAAAAGTTACCTGCAAGTCATCCAGTTTTTCTTGCCAAACGCTGACTCAACGCCCCCCCCCCCCTCTCGCTCTGTTACCGGCCAGACATTCATCTCAATGAAAGCCTCGCTTTGTGTCCCTTTTACTGAACTGCTGACAGAACCTTATTACTGCTTATTGTATTGCAGTTGGTAAATCAAAGTAAGCAGAATGCGCTGAGGGGAACTCGACAAGAGTCGTTTTTTTGGAGACCTGCGTTGAAAACAGCAGGCCGGGTGGAAAATGCTTCGTCAGAGCATGCGTAGCACAATCGAAAAGCTTCAGATCGAGGCCCTGGACTTTAGACGAGACAGGGTCCGTCGGGCATCGAGTAATTTAATGAAATGTTGTTTTTCTGTTGCAACCTGAAAACTAAAAAGAACTCAGCTGAATCACGTCTGGAGAGAACAAAACGTTTAATAGGTTGAATTCCTTGTTTAGTTTTAGTCACACTAGGAAACTTTTTCTGCTCTAATGACTCAAGGTTGATTCAAGAAGTGACCGTGATGGTATCGCACTGTAACTCCTGTTTAGAGGTTGTTCATGAGACAGGGCTTTCAGACCCTCTTAAATATAAACAACGACCTTCTTAGACCTTCAGGGCGACTGCTCCATCCGGCCAGCATGCAGGAAGTCAGCTGATGTTTAGTAAAAAAAAGATCGATAAAGGCCACTTGGGGTGGTGATCAGGGCACATGGCTCGGTCAAACATCACTAGAATTACTCTTTTATTAATTTAGAGACAGGACAGTGATAGAGTGGGAGAGAGAGAGAGAGAGAGAGAGAGAGAGAGAGAGAGAGAGAGAGAGAGAGTGGGAATGACATGCAGAAAAGGAGCCTCAGGTCCGCTTAGAGAACTTTAGTCTCTGCACACAAGGTGCATGCTCTAACCACTAGGCTACCATCACCCTGATACTAGAATAACGTTGATTCTAATCCACACCATGATGCATTTCCCCAACTTTTTTGGGGGGGTTATACAAAACACTTGTCAATATTACGTTTATTACCCACAGAAGATGCACGATCCCTGTTTTTACAAACCAGCCAGAGTATCAGAGTACAGAAGATGTAGTCTATAAACTGCTGCAAATGGGGTCAGATGTTTTGCAAATTTGAAAAATGTTGTCCCGCGTCCCTACATGTTGCGTCCATGAAACAGCGTCCAAACTGTTTTGAGGTTAGAGCGTCTTAAAAGTACCTGCAGCTAAGTATAGGTTAGCTTACAGGTAGATACTTCCGATGCTCGGACTCGAGAGGCGGCTCTCCGTAGGCAGACACAGGAAAAATACCTAAGTGCAGGTTGTAGTCCAAAAGGCATCTTAAAAATAAAAAATAATCGCCTGGTTGAAATTGGCTGGTACCTGATTCTTTGCAGTTAGCGCTGTGGGGAGTGTGTCTATATTTGATAAGCAGCTGGTAATAAATTGTAAAACTCATCTGGGTATTGGAGACGTTTGGAGGAGAGATTGGGGTTATGACATGCAGCAAAGGTGCAGAGGTCGCTAGCCTCCGTTCATGGGGGATGGGACGGAGAGAGCGGGGTTATGACATGCAGCAAAGGGCAGAGGTCGCTAGCCTCCGTTCATGCGGGCATGCAACATTACAGCTAGGCTATCCGGCGCCCCCAAATCCTTCTTTTTTTTATAGAGGAAGAAGCTCAGCCTCATTAATGTCATAAACACATTCTGAGATTCTTCCCCTGTGTTGGCCTTCTCCTCATTTTCTCCCCCAGTGTCCCACTAAGCCTGGTGTTGTATTCATTAAGAGTAGCTGTGACCCGAGGCGGGGTCAGGAGGTTAAATGACAGCGTGGGTGAGATGCATGACCTCTGGAGACCCCCCCCCCCCGTGAGAGCTCAGAGGTTAAACACGCCACAAACAGAATAATGACCACCAACAGGTGAGGGTGGGGCCGACATATGATTGGGATCACGGCTGCAGGGTCACATGTTGAACATTACACTGTCAGAGCGGAGAGGACCATCCATCTTCATTACGTGAGAACATTCACCCCCCGTGTGGCTTTATGTAACATACACATGTTAAGACCTGTGCTCTATGACACGGGTTGTTTTCCTGCAGGATGTAGCCTTTAGTCCAGTACGCTGAGGCCTTCAATGCTCATTGGGTATTTCAGGGTAGTTCCAGTATTGCTAAAAGCTGATCCTATTGTGACAGCCATAACTTTAAAGGTGACATATCCTCCTCCTCTTCAATCAGTTTAAATAAGTGTCAGAGCTCCTCAAAACATGTGTGTGAAGTTTCTTGTTCTAAATCCACTCTGATCCTGTATTTGATCATGTCTATAAACCCCTCTATTTCAGCCCTGCTCAGAACAGGCTGTTTCTGTGTCTGTATCTTTAAATATGTAAATGAGCTGTGTCTGACCACGCCCCCTCTCTGGACGGGCTTGGGTGTACTCTGGCTTTCTCGCTCCATGTCCTATTGTTTACGGTGAGAAGGCAGACTCAGAGGGCAGAACAAACACCTAGCTGTGGGAGTGTCACCCACCTGGGGGAGGGGCTACTGCCCTTTGTGATGTCATGAAGGGAAAATCTCCAAACGGCCTGTTTGAGCACACATTTTCTGAAAAGTGGAGCAGGTAAAAGACAGAGAGGATGGACTTTTCTCATAATTGGGGGGTTTGTAGACAGGTGGACAAAGTGGAATGCCAATAGTCAAGTCAGGTTTACTCATACAGCACATTTCATTGACTCAGTGTGCTTAAAAGTTAGCATTGAAAATATACATCAAAGGCTCGACGTCACATGTTACTAAGAAGTGTTTTTCTTTTAGAATTTTTAGTTAAGATTCTCGTTTGTAACGGATGTTCTCACTCTCAGTCGGTTCTGTTTGATATGCATCACCATTCGTCCCGTCAGAGTCTGAGAACATATTGAGTGAGGTTTACAGCTTAAAGTGAGGATGATTTAGGCTTACTCTTCACATTGAGGATGATTTCAGACAGGATTACCCCCCCCCCCCCCCCCCCCGGCTGTAATCTATTCACAGCGGCAGGCGGCAGCCAGCAGCACTCACCGCTCTCTCCTCTGGGGTCGGCATTTAATGAGATTACTTTTGGATTACTCTTATCTGTTTGAAATGTTGAAAATCAGCAGGTACTGAGAAAAAGGAACCAAAGAGCGTCTAAATGCAACCTGCACGCCGTATTTTCACACGTGTTCTCCGACCCTAAAAACCAGCGTGTGAACATTCAACGAGGAGAGGTGGGCTGATAAACGTTTTGCCTTTTTCATTTACAAAAGCTTTCTTCATATTGTGATCATCAAAGTGATTTCTCCCTGAGGCGTCATGTGTGAGGGGCGCCGGGGGGCCTGGTTGTTGTAGCACGCGCCCCATGTAGAGACGCTAAACTCCAGGCGGGCGGCCCAGGTTTGAGTCCGACCTCTGGCTCCTTTCCTGCATGTCATTCCCCTCTCTCTCTCTCTCCTGATTTTTTTTTGTAGATTTATTTTTGGGCTTTTTGCCTTTACTTGACAGGACAGTGGACAGAGCAGGACATCAGAGAGAGAGAGGTGAATGACATGTGGGAAAGGAGCATCAGGTGGGACTTGAACCCAGGCAGCCCGCTTGGAGGACTTTTGCCTCTGAACATGGGGCGTGACCTAATCGTTAGGCCTGATTTCTGACTCTATCCACTGGCACAAAAAGCCCCAAAGTAAACCTTAAAGAAGAAGAAGAAGTGATGTGTGATCACATGGAAATAATGATTAATGTACTTCTTGTTCCAACTGGCTGTAGTGTCATTAGACTGAGTGATTCTCTTTTAGGCTCACGCCGTCCTCCGGGGACAAACTTCACCAGCGGTCTTTAATGGAGGCTTTTTAAATGCTGTTTGTTTGCAGGTGAAGTGGCGCCTTGTATTGATTTATCCATCAAAGACACATTTTCTCTTCTCTGAAAGTCTGTCTCCTCCTGAAGTTTGGACTGAGATAACTCAGCCTCTTGCAAAAACATCTTGCCGTTTGAGGTTCACTTGGTTTAATTTTAGCACACATGGGTCCTTTAAGGTCGACCCTGATGAGTGTGATGTCTTTGACTTAAAGGTGACATATTCTCCTCCTTTTCAACAAGTTTTAAAAAACTCTCAGAGCTCCCCAAAAACATGTCTGTGAAGTTTCTTGTTCTAAACCCAAACAGGCTGATGTAATGACATGATATTTAGCAACAGCAGAAGTGGACGACAAACACATACATCACATTATATCACTGATTCAGACAGCACTGTTATTAGAAACGATGGACATGACGCTGCAATCACAGAAGGATTCACATTGGATGATGTAAGAATAGTTACATTTTGAGGCAAGGGACACTGGACGCCTACATTTATTCAAATTGCAGATGCTGTAAAATGATGAAACATGCCACAGATATGTAATTTAAACAAGTGATTTATTAATTAATTCTAACCTGAGTGCTGCGTTTATATTCATTATGTAACACTCTGCAGTTTCAGATTAAACACTGAATGATTGAGAAAGGTATTTATAGCTCTAAATGTGCGTCAGAGTTTTCAACAAGTGTTCTAAGATTTAGTTTTTAGCTCAGAACAAAAAGAACAAACCACAGATAAGAAACCTTCAAACGAACTTCAGATTAAGAACAGCCGGTGAATGCGGTCTCAATGACCTTTAAAAGATGCTCTTAAATTCCGGCCCTGCATGGTTTCTCTGTCAGAGATGAAGCACTGTCAGTCCGTATACCTCGTCTCTCCTGTGTGTTTGTATTCCAGTGGTATTCCAGGTTCTTGAATCTTGTATCAGCTTGTTTTCTGGAACATGTGTTGAGTGTCTCCTGGGACGAGCGGTCTTCAGTATCACACACACTGCCTCTGCGCTCCCTCAGGCGGCTACCTGCCCCTCGGGGGACCCGTCACTCTGACACTTTCAGGGAATAAACCCCGGCCGCTCGCGCTGTCAGGAGCAAACATGACGGCACACTGGTGCTGCTCGACTGCATCGACCGAAGACGTCTGGGTTATTGAATCCATTGTAACCTGCATTATAACCTGATAGGATGTAAGTGGGGACGATCATGCCTGCTGGGGGTTTTGAGGCAGGGTGTAGAGGGAGGCAACAACAACATCACTGGGGTCATCAGGTGGGAACCCTTTCTTCATATGTGTTTCGATCACGGGCCCATAATCCTCCAGAGGGCTCATCAGCAACATCTGGCGACCTACCTCCCTCTACTCGCCCTGATGCTACAGCTGATGTTTTCAGGCAGAGGTGATATCTCTCCTCTTGAGCCAGAGCTAATGATTAGCCTTTTCGGCAGCACTGTCGCGAGCTTTGATGGCTTGCCCAGTAGAGTCTAAAAATGTAAATTCTGGTTGGTGTTTTTTGTTTTGGATTTTGAAAATTTCAAAAAATCAGAGAATGTAAAAAGACCAAGTACTTTGAGTTTTCTGTTTCACTGATTTACACAAGTAAATCAGTGTACTTCTTGGGTACAGTAGAGCTTGCCCATGAACCCCCCCCCATGTCCTTCAGACTCCTAGTGGTTCGATCCGCCCACAAAGACTCAACAAGGCCGACCTTTTTTCTGCAGCCAACGTATTTATCAGGACCTGTCAGGTGAATGTGGCTCAAGTGTAATCAGGTGTTTCTGACTAGAAATGAGACAAATACTCTTAAGAGTCTCGTAAGACATGAAGCTTCGAGTTAGTTCATGTAGGAATGGAAGTCAAACGCCCCAGATGTAATCGTCTTGACTTCTTGTCACTTACTAACCAATCACAGCTCCGTTTAACCACAACTTCCCTCTCACTGATCTCTGTTAATGCTGCTCACACTGCTCTGCTGCTGCTGGCAAAGGTTTGCCTCCACCACCCCATGCCTCCTCCTTCCTAGACTTAAGCTTTTGGTGCCCCCTTCATGGGGGGGGGGGGGGTTTAGCACTGCTCAGCTAACCCAGGGAGCATTTTAATAGCGCCAAGGTGAACTGTATTTTTGTTTTGCAATTAATGGTTAAATCTACGACGAGAGTGTTCCTGGCTGAATTGTGTTTTTACAATGCAAGGAAGGCTAGGGAAAACCAAGTCAAGACTATGACAGGGCAGGTCTAGACCTTTACAAACTAAGACCAATAGAGGGGCAAATCAAGTGAAAGGCCAGATAGAGTAAAGACAAAGACCAAGACACTAACAAGGCATCATGTGGAGACATGGTGGAGTGAACTTCCAAACTCCATGTGATCTGCAGAGTCCCTCTGCACCTTTAAGAAAAAGCTAAAGACCCAGCTCTTTCATGAATACCTACTAACTTAATGATGATGGTCTCCATATTATTGATGATGATGATGGTAATGACGATGGTTTTTGTTTGATAACGACGACTTATAAGATGGTTTCTATACTGATTAGAGCTCTCAAGAACTGCCCTCAATGTTGTGCTTCCTGTCAGCACCTGTGTGTCCAATCAGACTCAAAGCTGATCGTTTGCTCTTACTGACATTGTTCCCTTTTTTCTAGATCCTTGCTTGTGTTGTTCTTACTCTCTGATGTACGTCACTTTGGATAAAAGCGTCTGCTAAGTGAATTGTAGAAATGTAGAAGTCATCAGATTTTGTCTAGACCAACACCAAGGGCAAAACCAAACCAAGCCAAGTCTGAGACCAACAAGAGCTAGATTTAAGCTGGCTATAGACACAGGGCGACTGTGGCTGAGCGGTAGAGTCAGTCATCTCCCAGTCGACAGGTCGGGTGTTCGATCCCCAGGTCCTGCAGCCATATGTCCATGTGTGTCCTTAGGGCAAGACATTGAACCCCAAAACTGCTCCCTCGTGCTTGTTGTTGTGAATGTGTGTGAATGGATGAGTTAATACTGATGAACACTTTACACAGCAGCCTCTACCATCAGTGTGTGAATGTTGTAGGTGTGACATGCCGTGTCAAAGCGCTTTGAGTAGTCAGAAGACTAGAAAAGAACAATACAAGCTCAAGTCCATTGACCGTGTACACTAGACGATTTATGGCCCAATGTTGACCTGATTTGTCCATCCCGCTCCCGATCCACTCTGAGCCATAAAAACATAAAACATATGAAAAATAGATATTTGTGATTCCCGTTCAGACTGCCTCCGATGGAAAACTCGTAAAAAAGAAATGAGAGCGAGAAAGACTGGGAAGTGCCACCACCATGAACTCAACTGGAAAGTGGAATATTGAAAAAAAGATCAGCTTGTGTAATAACGGCAACAAACATGAGTGACTTTGTAATATCTCATGCAGGACATACCACAATAAGGTGGTGGTCAAAGAAATGGCCTGGTGTGTAGCTAGCCGTATGCACATGAGACCGAGTGAGGATTCCATTAGTGATTAATATAAATAGTTGATAAACTGTAATGCAGTGAGAGAGAAACCGAGTAAACACCAAGCAAAACACTGCGGACTGTAAACATCGGTTCAATCTGAGTATCAGCACTCAGGGAATCTGTGCATTCAGGCAGCAGTCCATCACACTCGTTGACATCCACTCAGAGATCAGCACAATGGCTGCTTTTAGCTTCTCCTCCCGCTCCTCACTCGGAGAGGAGAAAAACAAGATGATACATCTTTAAGATGACATTAAAGAGGACGCATGATTCATGCATGCTGCTGGTAAATGTCTAAATCACATGCTCAGGAGAATTATTTTTTTCCAAAGGCCACAACATAGAGACTGTTTGTAGCGTATAAACCTGAGGACATGTTTTTCTTAAAGGGTAACTCCAGTACTTTTTAAGTGTTGGAAGTACTCCAGTGGATTGTTTTAGCCTGCAGATGTGAAACTGGCTTTAATTGGCCGCAATGTGATCCTTGAGGTCAAACGAGCATCCACGAGCATCCACTCGTTGTTTGTGCCGCCGACAGGCTCTGATTGTTATCTCGTGACTCTGACATCATTGTAGAAGAGTTCCTGTAGCAAATGCCTGGTGGGAAGGGTCTGGTGCCCCCCCCCCCCACCAACATGTTTACACCTAGAGCTGGCTGGACCCTACAGATGGCATAGTTCTCTCCTTGCAGTCTGGGGACTGCCAATGTAGAGCCTGGCCAGAAAGACATCGGCGGTTCACCATTCTTAGCCCCTCCCTTCACCACACAATCTGCAGTCAAGCTCTGAAACGCTTACATCAGCTGGTAACGGCCGTGTGGTCCAAACAAATCCAGAGCATTCAGGAGCAGAATCTAAAGTTAGAAGGAGGACATACTGGCTGCTGCATTGTTGTCAGAGAAGCCAGCACTTCAACATGTTTCCTTAATGATCAGATAGTAAGATACCTTTATCATCTCACTCTCTACACATCTCATTGATTGGAACTTTAAAATCCAAATATACATACCTACAATTCTACAATTCACTTAGCAGACGCTTTTATCCAAAGCGACGTACATCAGAGAGTAAGAACAACACAAGGAAGGATCTAGAAAAAAAAGGGAACAATGTCAGTAAGAGCAAACGATCAGCTTTGAGTCTGATTGGACACACAGGTGCTGACAGGAAGTGACCAGAGGCAAAGCACAACATTGAGGGCAGTTCTTGAGAGCTCTAATCAGTATAGAAACCATCTTATAAGTCGTCGTTATCAAACAAAAACCATCGTCATTACCATCATCATCATCAATAATATGGAGACCATCATCATTAAGTTAGTAGGTATTCATGAAAGAGCTGGGTCTTTAGCTTTTTCTTAAAGGTGCATATCCTTCCTGCTTCTTTCTAAGCCTCAGCAGCGTCTCTCTGAATAGAATGTCTATTTAAAAGAAACACACTGAAACATGCAGTGACTCGGAGGGCATGTAATGTAAACCCAGCACTTCTTCTTCTTTCTGATCACACATTCATGAACATATTGGTGAACGTGACAGTTTTCATCGCTGCTTGTTTGAAAGGACTGAGCTGCTGTAACACACTCACACACACACTCACACTCACATCCTCCTGCAGACGTTCACTTTCTCATCTCAGTCTTTGGGCCAATTTACACGTTCAGCCTGAGAAAACCGGCGGCTGTGAATCCGGAGGTGCCAAGAGGAGCTGTTTTCAGACTGACAGGGAGAAGTGTTGGTGATTTGACTTTCAAATCCGCCTCTGACGCCAATTATGTTGTTAAACTCTCAGTCCTACTGTTTGTGCGGTGTTTAAACAACCAATAAATTATGTCCTCATCACCGCTGAGGCAGCTGGTCGTCACCAAAACAAACATGGTCAGTATTTCACCTCGTGTAAACTGTTATAGAATACTCTGGACATGGCTGGATAGACATCCAGAAAGTTGCAGAAAGTAGGAGACGTGTGCGGCTCTTAGGTATATTTTTCTAACGATGGAAGCACAGAAAGACAGATGAAAACAGAGAGTCGACAATAACAAACTCACTCCTGGTGAAGTTTTGTTTGTATCTAAAGCCCGCTTGCAGGACTACAGCCTCCATACATGAGGTGCACGGGCTAACCACAAGGCTACCGGTGACTCATATCTTCAACTCAAAGAGAGAGAGAGCGCTCTGTAAAATGCACAAATGCGTTGGTAATTTTTCCGCACCGAAACGTTGCCAACATATTTGTGCATGTTAGACAGTTTTTGTACATCACTATGGACATTTTTGTCCATTTGGTCAAATTTGACCTCTTCTTCTGGCCATCATTTTGTCTGTGTTAATGCATATGCCACCATTTTTTGTAAGAAAGACTCTCTCTTGACAAATTTTGGAATGCACATTTTAATTTTTTAATAGATCAATAGAACACAGTGAAACATGTTTACTACCCTCTTAAGTCACTAATGACAAAAATGTCCTCTTCCAAAAAACTCCTATAAAAATAGAACAGATTTTTAGATAGAATCATGTAATCAAACTGGCATTTAAAGGGTTAAATTCCTGATAATTACTCAATATTTGATATTTTTGAGCAGGGCTGGAGTTGTTTAAGAGATTTATGCAAAAAAGAAAAAGTAGAAAAAAATATCAATCTGTTCTATTTTTATAGCAGTTTTTGTAAATTGGACATTTTCGCAATGTCCAAACAGGGAACTACAATCTGATGCTACACAAATACTAACAATGCATGAAAGTCAATATTTTGGATAATCTTTGAAATATCCAAGACTGATTTGAAAGAAAATCCCCAGCCACCAAATATTTGTCATATGGAAAATAACTCATTTTTTGCATTTTTTTTTCTTAAATAACAACAGTGACATCAAGTAATCAAACTGGCATTTAAAGGGTTAAATTCCTAAAAAATGATTGAATGTTTGGTAGTTTGAGCAGGGCTGGAGTTGTTTAAGAGATTTACGCAGAAAAAAGTAGAAAAAATGAATCTGTTCTATTTTTAAAGCAGTTTTTTGGCATGGACATTTTTTGTCCTCAGTGACTTAAGAGGGTAGTAAAATAAACTGATGCATGAGGGTGAAAAACAGAATTATTCCAGTATTGGGGGTGTGTGGCCTCTGGGTTTGTTGCAGTTCCTGGAAACAGGTATCGACATCGAACGTTCTTTATTACACCAAAGTTTAAAAATTCAGATACTTGACAAGCCTATAAGCTATACTTATAACTGTAAGAAGATTCCTTGTGAAGCGTTCTGATCCAGCCCAGGTTATGAAAGAGGTTTATGAAGATTAGATGAGGTTTCGATTGCACACGATTGAATCTATAGAGGGAGTGTAAATGCAGACAGTTTGTCCACCGAGAGAAAACACTCAGCTGTAGTTTGTTCGTCTGCAAAGCCTGTCAGCAAACATCAGTGATATCGCTCTCAGTTATGAATAAGTAATGGCTGACGAGCATGTCATGTTACATTTTAAAACGTGATCTCGTCTGACAGCCTGTGTGGACTGTGGAGTATATCTCCATCCCGTCATCGTCCGGGAGATAGCGGAGCGTGTGAAGCCCAGAGTTAATCATTGGCCCGCCCTCCTCTGGAGCTCCGAGCCACACCATAAATCCCTCCACTTGGCAGAGGGAGGTTGGGTTCTGTGCTGCAGGGAGGTTTAGCTCCTCTGCTGTTAGCCAGCTGCTGCTCCGACATGTTTGCATGCAGCTGTCATCGGATACTGAGAGCAGGTTGTAGAGCGGAGGTCTGACTCGAGGACTGGCTCTGTTGCTCTGACTTTATCTGAGTGCACACGTTATTGTGTTAAGACTAAAATAGACGTCCAGACGTTGAGCAGGATGGTAACTGATAGCTCTGAAACATTGATGCTGCCGGGCTGATCCTCCTCTTTTCCTCGCTCTTTCCAAATCTTTGTGTGCTGTTTCAAGGTGACGCTTTTAATCATCCTGTATCTGTGACGAGCTGAATCGTTCCTACATTCATTTAAACCTTGTTTCCTTCTGTAGTGTATGCTATAACTTAGCATCCATCCACCCTTCCCTTAATCCATCATCCATCCATCATCCATCCATCATCCATCCATCCATCCATCATCCATTCATCATCCATCCATCATCCATCCATCATCCATTCATCATCCATCATCCATTCATCATCCATCCATCCATCCAATTTTAAATCCATCCATCTATCCACCCATATGTTAATCCTTCAATCATTACATCCATCCATCCTTACATCCATCCTAGCATCCATCCATCCATCGGTCCTTCAGTCAATCTACCCATCAGTCCAATCATTCTTCATCCATCCATCATCCACCATCCATCCACCCATCCATTCATCCATCCATCCAACCATCTATCCATCCATCCACCCATCCATCCATCCATCCATCTATCCATCCATCCATCCATCATCCATCCATCATCCATCCATCATCCATCCATCATCCATCATCCATCCATCATCCATTCATCATCCATCCATCATCCATCCACCATCCATCATCCATTCATCATCCATCATCCATTCATCATCCATCCATCCATCCATCCATCCCTCCATCATCCATCCATCATCCATCCATCCATCCATCATCCATTCATCATCCATTCATCCATCCCTCCATCATCCATCCACCATCCATCCACCCATCAATTCATCATCCATCCATCCATCATCCATCCATCCATCCATCCATCCATCTATCCATCCATCATCCATCATCCAACCATCCATCCATCCATCTATCCATCCATCCATCCATCATCCATCCATCATCCATCCATCATCCATCCATCATCCATCCATCATCCATCCATCATCCATCCACCATCCATCATCCATTCATCATCCATCATCCATTCATCATCCATCCATCCATCCATCCCTCCATCATCCATCCATCATCCATCCATCCATCCATCATCCATTCATCATCCATTCATCCATCCCTCCATCATCCATCCACCATCCATCCACCCATCAATTCATCATCCATCCATCCATCATCCATCCATCCATCCATCCATCTATCCATCCATCATCCATCATCCAACCATCCATCCATCCCTCCATCATCCATCATCCACCCATCCATCCATCCATCATCCATCATCCATCCATCATCCATCCACCCATCCTTTAGTCCTTCAGACTTCAAATTGGACCCATCAGTCCAATAATCCTTCAATCCATCAATCCATCCATCATTCAACAAATCATCCATCCATCCCCTCATCTCTCAATCCATCCATCCGTACAATTGATGTAAACCTAGCAGACTTGTTCCTGTGTGTTTATTTTCCGTCTCCCTTGAATCAAATTGAAAACATTATGATGATTATGATGATTAACCCCTCCTTGTTATCCTGCGTGTAGCTGTTTGTAAGCTGTGTCTCTTCCTGACCCGCTGCTCTCTTAATGAGACCTTGTTAAAAACATCCACATCACTGGCACTTCTCTTTTAATGAGTGCACCGGCGCTCTCCAGGCTCATGCCCTTTATGGTGAAGCCGGAGCCGCTCTTTCTTTTTCCAAAACAACATGGACGCCGTCGCAGCCACCACAGCTGCTGCAGCTTATGGGGTTTTAATTTTTGTGTCCCCGTGGGAGGAGCAGGAGGCCTTCAGGGGGCGACTGAGAAATTGAATCAGTGCTGATGGCGTCCTGGGAGAAATTCACAATAACACACCGTAATGCACCGGGAGGCTCCTCAGCTCACTGAGATACAGTGAAGAGCCTCGGGGGAGAGGACTGTGTGTGTGTGTGTGTGTGTGTAGCTTACAGCTTAAAGGAAGAACACTCCTACACATTTTCAGATACAGTTTTTCATTCTCTTGATGGTTACACTGAGGGGTTTTTAGCAGAGGCGAGCCGCCTCCACTGAATTAATGACCGCCTCCTCCATCGTCCTCCATTGTCAGAAAAAAAACAAACAAACACATTTACCAAGAAAACCTGAAACGCCAGATCTGCGATGTGTCTTTAACCGTGAAAATCAGATGCATATGTCAGTAAAAAAATCTGATTTTTCTTGTTTTTCTGCAACTAAAATCATAAATAATATATTAAAGTTTCTCCACTGGATGTCAATTATTTCATTCATCCCATCGATGGCGGTCTCCAGGCTGGAAATCCTGTCTCAGTCTAACTTTCAGTCAACCTAACGACAGGCTGAGAGCTGGAGCTGAGGCGGGTTTTTTTAGTTCGTACAATAAGGCGTGTAGCTGACCTGATTGACAGGTGGGCGCGGTGTAACGGTTTGTCAGGAGGTTTAAAACCCGCCTCAGCTCCAGCTCTCAGCCTGTCGTTAGGTTGACTAAAAAACTTTAATATTTACAGTCTGTGGGTTAGACGTCTGCTTTCAAGATATTTCAGACTTTAAAACTGCATCCAGATTTTTTATCGTAATCAGTGTTATGATCATGAAGATTTTAGAGAGATCAATAAGTCAAAAGAATGTGGATGCGCTACCTCTAGGGGGGCTCCGACCCCAGGTTGGATACCAACGATCTGACTGACAGGTGGGTGCATTGTAGCTGTTAGGCAGGAGGCTTAAGGCTCCGCCTCTTTGTGTGGTACTAAGTCGACTTCGGCTCAAACGACATTTCCAAACCAGCGACCGCCAACTTCATAATGCCTCTTCAAAACCAACGGGCTGAGACTACGTCCATGTTTCCATGGGCGGCAGTAGCTCAGTCTGTAGGGACTTGGGTTGGGAATCGGAAGGTCGCCGGTTCAAGTCCCGGCACGGACCAAGTCCGGAAATTGGTCTGGTAGCTGGAGAGGTGCCAGGCCACTTCCTGAGCACTGCCGAGGTGCCCTTGAGCAAGGCACCTAACCCCCCCCCTCCCACAAGCTCAGGAGCGCCCGCCGTAGGGCAGCCCCCTCACTCTGAGACCTCTCCATTAGTGCATGTCCACAGGATCCTGTTTGTGCATGTGTGTGTATTTCAGTTCATGTTTGTGTAGCATGTTTACTAGACAGAGTGTAAAAACAAATTTCCCCTCGCGGGATCAATAAAGTATAAATTCTTCTTCTTCTTCTTCTCTTCTTGTTTCATACAGTCTGTGGTTCACACATATTAGGAGTGAACACATTTTAGACAGATGATCTGACCAATCGAGAGAGGCTGTCCCTGGTAGTTTAGTTTCACTTTAGCATCACTGATCATGTTAGAACATTGTTCGTTGGGTGGAGTTATGAGGATCGGGTTCAGAAGCCAGCTGATGGGCTCGCTCTCAGGTGTTGTTTTTTCTTTAATCAGACACCAAATCATTTGGATGGGCAATAAATCTCAGAACAAAACCAAAAAGATGAAGGTGATAAAAGAACATATTTACAGGCTCTCATCTTCTCAGCTGATGCTCTGTTTCTGAGTTGTGTTGTTGCTGGTGATCCGGCTTTGCTCGTAAAGGTCAGAAAGGCTTGAAAAGTTCTCACCTGGGTGGATAATCGGGACTTATCGATCGACAACCTTATCAGCCGCCTGCAGGAGCAGCACAGTCTGCTTTTTGTGTGTCTTTTTAAAGGACTGTAAAGGACTCCATGGGGACTTTTTTAAATAGAGACACTGGTGATAGTAACAGATGCTCGGGACCTGTGCAGACTCGTCTGTGCCTTTAATTACTCCCCTCAGACCACACACACACACACACACACACACACACACACACACACACACACACACACTCTGTATGTGTGTGTATGTGTGTGTGGTTTTCCTCAGAGTGATGTGTTGAACTCTCAGCCAACCTGTTTGGAAACTTGCATCATGTAAAGCTGTATGAGGCAGGAGGAGCTGGCCGGGCGCTGAAGGTGGGGGTGGTGGTGATGGTGGTGTCGGTGAAATCTCGGGTGCGGCTGAGCAGGACCGTCGCGTTGCAGAGCGTTACATCATCAGCTCTGCTTTGTGATGGTTTAACGGGCCGGACTGCTCTTCACTTTGCTGAATGGCGGCTGATGAAAACCTTCAGACTTCATAAAGTCGTCTTTCAAAGAAAAATGTTTTTTTTTCTCTCCCCTCAGTCACTGACGTGTTCTGTTGAGATGTTACAGAGCTTTTCCCTCGATTCCCTTTTGTTTTTTTGTTTTTTTCTAAGATCTAAGACCCTGATCTACTGGGGTCTGTAAAGTCTCGACATTTAATCACAAATGGGAAATTATCAAAGCTTTGAGATTTTTTAATCCCTACAGAGAATCATAACCTTCTTGTTGTCTAGATCCCAAACTCTTCAGCCCCCAGTATAACGCTGTTAGAGAGACTGGGGACCCCCCAGCGTTCCTGGAGGTGGTCAGTTAACAACAGTTAACGTTGTGAACAGCCCTCTACAAGGCCTATCGAACACTCTTAACCTCATAATCTACTGCTGTATATATTTTCACAATAATGGGAGAAATATTTGTTTTGTTTTTTGAAGGAATCTCGCGACGCCCTCTCAGTGTTTTGCGACCCCCCAGGGGATCCCAACCCCCACCTTGGGAACTACTGGTCTAGATTGCCTGTTTTTCCTCCTTGTGTGAGGGAGCTATGGTATCCAAATAAAAAAACTGGGACGCCAAAAGTGAACGTGTCTTAGCTCTGCATGACATCGCTCCTATACTTTTACATTTACTGGTCTTCACATGTGGTGTACAAGATCAACAGACGCCATTTTCCATATTCAACCAAACCTAAAACAAACAAACAAACCAAAAGGGGAAAACACAAACAAGAAAACAAAACAAAACAAAAAAAGAAAAACTCGACCTTGCAGATTTGAAGGGCTAATTTATGACGGAATATTAGGGCCGCGTTAAATTATTATTTTTTTTAAATTTCGAGATTAAATAAATAAATTTACGACTTTATTCTTTTATTCTTTAAAGACTTTAAGAGTTCTACTTTCATCATTTTCGCGCAGGCTGGTCTCGAATTTATTAATTTACGAGATTAAACTCGTAAATATACGACTTTAATCTCGTAAATTAATGACTTTATTCTCGTAAATTAACGACTTCATTCTCCTAAATTTACGAGTTTAATCTCAAAATAAAAAAAATCTATATTTTTTTAACATGGCACTAATCCTCTGTCGTACTCATTAATTCACTCCTGAATGAATCTAACCTGTCAATCTGCAACTGAAGTTTTTGTAACTTTGAATAGTTCCAATGCTGAAAGTTATCAAAGCGTCCAGCAGGCGGACCAGCGAGCAGTAAAACGTTCAAACGAGTCAAAGAGGAGCCGTACAGTTTAAGCATGCAGTCACTGCTTCACTGACCTGCTTTATTCTTTTGTCTTTGGCTCTTTGCTCTCCTCGGGTTTCAGATGTTCTCGTCTCTTTTCAGAGCGCGTCTCGGCTCATCGACTTCTCGTGGCTGTAGGTAGCTTATCGCTGGTGTTCCAGTTTTTAATATTTAATGTCATCTTGACACACTCTTATGCAGGTCTGATCGTTGCACGTTGTGATCTCTCGTTGTTGGACTCTTGAAAATGGACAAATCCCAAAGTTTCACAAAGACATGGAATCTCGTTGGTATAGGTCACACTTCTGTCAACCACAGAAAGACATGTTGTCTGCACGTTTTTCTCTCAGTCCAGCCTGATCTTGTCGTTCTCCTGTGATCTCGTGTTTACAGCTGCTCATGGCTTCGTTTGACGCTTCAGAAAGGGATCCATCGGTGCAGAGCACATATCGTCGGACGGAGCAAAACTGACAGAACACAGCGTGCAGTGACTATGTAGAGATAAGCAGGACGGCCTGAATCTGCAAATACAGCTAGCAAAATGAACGCGTCAAGTGTTTTGAAATGAGACGTCTTTATTTACATTTCAAGACAGGACAGGTCTGCTTGTTGCGTTGACAGATATGAAACACAGTTGTTTTGATTTGAGTTGTTGCAGTGTGACCTTTCACCTGAATCAAGGTCACAGGCCGAGTGGTTAAATGAGCCACGCGATTCAAATCATGACGACCTCGCTCCATTTCTTGTATCATATCTGGATGCTGCTGATGTGCCTTTGAAGTTGAGCGCTGCAGTATGTAGAGCGCCTCAGGTGGTATAGGCTGACAGGTCTGACATTTCATCTTGAGCTCGGTGATTTCTGTGATTTCTCCACTTGTGAATAAATCGACTTTAAGAGAGTCTGAGTCAGGATCTCTCCGTGTGATCTCACCCTCTCTGTCTCTCTGTCTGTGGCGTGTGTTTCAGGTCGCTGCTCAGGCTGTTCTGTTCATGTGTATGAACACTGCCGGGATATTCATCAGTTACCTGTCAGACCGGGCTCAGCGTCAGGCCTTCCTGGAGACGCGGCGCTGCATCGAGGCTCGGCTGCGACTCGAGACGGAGAACCAGAGACAGGTGAGTTATGAACGTGATACAAAGAGAACACGGGGTGTGGGGTTATGAATACCACTGTCTTCAGGTTTCTATTCTTAAGATGAGACAACAATATGATTTTATAGGAGCAATCTGTAAGTTATGTACTGAATTAAATGATAAAGTGACCTTCCTGTCTGATCAGACATTAAGGAAACATGTTGAAGTGCTGGCTTCTCTGACAACAATGCAGCAGTCAGTATGTCCTCCTTCTAACTTTAGATTCTGCTCCTGAATGCTCTGGATTTGTTTGGACCAGAGAAGGTAGGCACTTTTAAGACACCCCCCCACACGGCCGTTTTGGACGCCCCTCAGTTTGCCAGATATGAGAGCAGTTATCAGGTCAACAGGTGTTGCAGCGATGGAAGCGGGCAAGAGAAGTGGTTCAGATAGAAGTGATTGTACCCGACCTATTTAGACTGCAGTACCCATTTTAACCACTAGGTGTTAGAGTTACATTCTGCTCCTTTAACAGAACTTGTATCTTTTATATATTTTATATTCTTAACTAAGTTAAAGTTTGTGTGATCTCACCTCGGCTGCTTTGGAGCAGGAAGATGACTCCCCTGCAGCAGCAGCCTGAGGCGATGGAGTTGCTTTAACCCGACAGTCGAAGGTTGCCGCACTTTGTTTTGATTTGATTAACGATGCTGATGAGCTTGTTTGCTGACATTTTCAGTTGTATTGAAAAACCTTATCAGACAATCGATGTGTTTGTGCACCGCTGATTGGATGTGAAAGACGTGTCTGGACTTAAGTTACGTAACAGGACCCAGAAGACTCAATAGCAGAAGGACAGTTATAACTCAAAGATTATTGATTTGTGGTTTCAAAAAATGCAGAACTTGATCCTTATGGAGCCGCGGTTAGATCCCTGAGTGTTGTTGGGTTGAAGTTTTATTAAGTATGTGACGGGTTTAAAGGTCAGAGCAGCATTGGTTTTCAACATAACGATTGAAGAGATTATTTTCATGGTTCCCAAAGGATGAACCTTACCGACTCTGGAGGGTCGCTGTCTCATGTCCCGGTCAGTTGACCTCCTGAGCACTGCTGAGGCGCCCTTGAGCAAGGCATCTTAAACTGAATCTAAAGATAATCCTGCAGTGTTCGTCGTGCACAAGATTTTTAAGGTGAAGTCTTTCCACAGAGGTATTCTTCTCTCTAAATCAATCAGATCATGTCATCAAAACTGGATTAGGACACTGAATAAAATGTTTTTGCTTAAAAAGGACATCAGGAGGGGGCTACGAGCCGAGCTGCTGCCAGCTTGTCTCCAGGTGTGCAGCTTCAGTATTTAAATGCTCACCAGGTGTTTACTCTGAGAAGAGGGTAATAACCCAATCAGAATGGATAGAGAGATAGATAGATACTTTATTCATCCCCTTGGGGAAATTCAGGTATCCAGTAGCTCACGTAGTCAGACAAATAAAACAAACCAAACAAACAAAAAATTGGACAAACAATAAAAGTCAATAAAAGTCAATAAAATAGTGAGCAATATTGCACATAATTAAAATTGTATATAAAAAATAAGAGCCGGAGGTAGATATTAAATAAATAAGTATTGCACTATTGTCCATTGAGCGTATGTGTGTATGTGTGCATGTGAGGGGGGGCAGAGAGAGAGAGAGAGAGTGGGAGAGAGTCACAATAAGCCCCTGCCCTCGACTGAGGTGTTGTGTAGTCTGATGGCTGTGGGGACAAAGGATGCTCTGTACCGCTCAGTCCTACAGCGCAGCGAGATGTGTCGTCTGCTGCGGCCGCTCCTCTGTTCTGCCAGTGTGAGGTGTAGAGGATGGCTGGCATTGTCCGTGATGGCCTGCAGTTTACTTTGTGTGCGTCTCTCCACCACCACCTTCAGCTGATCCAGACTCCTCCCGAGCACCGAAGCAGCCTTTTTGACCAGTTTGTCCAGCCGTCTGATGTTCTTGTCTGCTATGTTGCCTCCCCAGCAGACGGCAGCGTAGAAGAGGACACTCGCCACAACTGAGTGGTAAAACATCTGCAGCATTTCACTGCAGACATCGAAGGACCTGAGCCTCCTAAGGAAAAATAGTCGGCTCTGTCCCTTCCTGTAGAGGGCATCTGTGTTCACGGACCAGTCCAGTTTATTGTCTAGGTGCACCCCTAAGTATTTGTAGGTTTCCACAATCTCGATGTCATTCCCCTGGATGTTGACTGGGTTAGGTGGGGGCTTCGACCTGCGAAAGTCGACCACCATCTCCTTGGTTTTGGAGGTATTCAAAAGGAGACCGTTCTTCTCGCTCCAATCAGTGAAAGCTTTAACCAGATCCCTGTACTCCCCCTCCTGACCCTTCCTCACACACGCCACAATAGCTGTGTCGTCAGAGTATTTTTGAATGTGGCAGGACTCAGTGTTGTGTTTGAAGTCCGCTGTGTACAGAGTAAAGAGGAATGGAGCAAGAACAGTCCCCTGTGGAGCGCCTGTGTTGCTCACCACTGTTCCGGAGACACATTTCCCCAGTCGGACGAACTGTGGTCTTCCTGTCAGGTAATCCGTGATCCATGAGGTAAAGGAGGGCTCAACACCCATCTTTTCGAGCTTTCCTCTGAGTGCTGATGGTTGAATGGTGTTAAAAGCGCTCGAGAAGTCGAAGAACATTATCCTCATATAACCCCCCGGCTCATCCAAGTGAGAATAAGCCCGGTGGAGCAAGAAAAGGACAGCATCGTCCACTCCAATGTTTTGCTGGTAACCAAACTGTAGGGGGTCAAGTGCATGTACAGTCTGTGGTCTCAGGTGGCGGAGAACCAGCCTCTCCAGTGTCTTCATGATGTGCGATGTGAGGGCCACCGGTCTGTAGTCATTCAGCTCAGCCGGGCGCCCGGCCTTGGGTACCGGAACAAGACATGATGTTTTCCACAGAACCGGGACCCTCCCTGTCTGCAGGCTCAGATTGAAGATCCTCCGGAGGGGCTCAGCCAGTTGAGCTGCACAGACCTTTAACAGTCTCGGACACACACCATCCGGGCCAGCAGCTTTCCCTGGGCGCAGCCTCCCTAGCTCGTTCCTCACCTCGTCTGCTGTGAAGGAGAGGGGGGGCCCAGGTGAGAGAGGAGGTGCAGCCACAGTGGGACTGCCACGGTGTTGGTGTAGGGGAGAAGGTGGGGGAGAAGGTGGAGGGGGGGAAACCGCAGCTAAAGCGATGGGGGAGGAGATGGGCAAGGCTGTGCTGGCAGGGGCAGGGTCGACACCAGCTGCCGTGTCAAACCTGTTGTAGAAGTGATTGAACGCATCAGCCCTGTCCACACCACCCGCTGTTACCTGACAGTTCTTCTGCTTGTAGCCGGTGATGATCTTCATACCCCTCCACACCTCTCTAGTGTTGTTATGCTGCAGCTTTCTCTCCACTTTCCTTTTGTAGTCCATCTTGGCCTGCTTTAAACTCCTCTTTAGTTCATGTTGCACTTCCTTGCGCTTCTCCCTGTCTCCATTCCTGAAGGCCTCCTTTTTCTGGTTTAGGAGTGTCTTAATGTCACTGGTGATCCAGGGTTTATTGTTTGAAAAACAATGTACAGTCCTCGTTGGCATGACAGTGTCCCTACAAAAGATAATGTAGTCTGTAGTACAGTCAACCATTCTATCAATGTCGGTGTCCGAGTTATTATCATTTACCTGTGACTCCAGCAGTACATCCCAATCCGTGCACTCAAAGCAGGCCCTCAAAGACTCACTGGCCTCTGGTGACCACTTCCTGAATGTGCGGGTAGTTGCAGGCTGCCTTCGTACGCAGGGTTTATAGGAAGGCTGAAGAAAGACCAGGTTGTGATCTGATCTGCCAAGTGGTGGAAAGGATGAGACACTGTATGCCTCCTTGGCATTTGCATACAGCAGATCAAGTGTCCTGTTTTCTCTTGTAGGACAGTCAACGTACTGTGCAAAGCCGGTCAGATGGGAGGTGAGGCTGACATGATTAAAATCTCCTGATATCACGATGAATGCTTCAGGGTGCTGGGTCTGTACTCTCGCGAAATTCTCGTGAATGACGTCACAGGCTACTGCCGGCCCAGCGCGCGGTGGAACGTAAACAACAATGGCGACGATGTGAGAAAACTCCCTCGGTACATAGTATGGTCTGATACCGACCGCCAACAGTTCAACATCCTGACAGCAGATCTTCTCTTTTACAGTGATGTGACCGGGGTTGCACCATTTAGTGTTCACATACAGAATCAGTCCCCCACCTTTGCTCTTTCCACTCATCCTGGTGTCTCTGTCCGCCCGTACAGCAGTGAAGCCGGGTAGCTCAACACAGGAGTCCGGGATGTTGTTATTCAGCCAGCTCTCCGTAAAACACATAAGACTACATTCCCGGTATGCCCGCTGGTTCTTCACCAGTGCCTCCAGCTCATCACATTTGTTAGACAGAGAGTTGACATTCCCCATGATAATCGATGGTAAAACCGGCTTGTATCTCCTTCTCCTAGATGTTAGCTTAGCCCTTAGCTTAGCACCAGCTCTGCATCCACGATACGGCTCCTTCAGCTCAGCCGGGATAGTGTGTTTAACTCCACGCCTGGTCCATTGCAACGCAAGGAGTGCTTCCCTTGTGAATACAACTTTCACCGGAGCTGTAGTCATTGTCGGTCAAAAAAAAAGCACAAACGAAAACACGCGAAAACACACTTGATACAAACAAACTGCAAGAGCTACAGGACGTGCTGCCACTCAGTACGGCGCATGATCACCGAGATCACAAGGGTGATTAAAGGGACGGCGGTATTCTGTGGTCCTTGAGGGTGAGCGGCCCGGGTTTGAGTCTGGCCTGTGGCTCCTTTCCCGCATGTCATTCTCCCCCTGGCTTCTGACTCTGTCTCCTGTTCTGTCTCTAAAATAGTTGCATGAAAAGCCCCCAATGAATCTTAAGAACTGATGAATAAAACAGGCCAAAAACTGAATAAAGCACCATCATGTTAAAAAGCTGCCTTTCAGATGATCCTTGGTGCCTCTTTTGGGGCTGTAAGCCAAGCTACGGCCAACTATAGCTCGACTTTGTACTCTTAATGAGATCCTTTCATCTTGTTGAATCAGAGCCTTTCCTTACAACAAGGACCTGAAACTATGAGGGAGAAGTCATGTGACTCTGGATGTCCCAGGTTAAAGAGGTGAACGTAGATAAATAGACAAATCTGTGGATTACAGTCAGATACAAACCAGGAATTTAAGTGCCTGATGGAGAGACAAATAAAAACAACAGCAGTAATCCTCAGGTTTGTGATGCATTCCCCTCTGTTTGTTCTGAAGGAAGGATTGTGATTCTGATTTTCTAGCCTGTAAGTTTTGAGAGATTTGTAGCAGTGTCCTCTAGGTGACTTTGAACCGCCCCTGTATCAACCACTGCTTCCAAAAATACATCGTTACATAACCGAAAAAAACATGTGGAATGATGATATGTGTTTGCATCCTGCGGTTTTGGTCGTGGCGCCCGGTGTGATGATGGTTTGATAAAAGATGCAAAAGCGATTGATGGATTTCAGTTGACAAGGACTGAATGTAAGCAGCTCGGCTAATGAGCCCGCTGAGAGGAGAATAACATGGACGCTGCATCGATCCACTGTCACGCAGCAAAGTGTGCAGCGGGCAGGACACACACACACACACAAATAGAAGCAGCACATGCAATGTGAGTCAGACACGCAGCACACACACACACACACACACACACACACACACACACACACACACACGGAGCTGTGTTTACACGGTGCAGCTCTGAGAAATCTCAGAAAGCTTTTAACGTGTTGTGTTTCCTGGAAAGGGTTCAGCTCTGATAAGCTTGTGATGGTTGTAATGAAGGCAAGATGGGGCACCACCCTGAGCAGACCACCTCACTACGGACCAATCAGAGACTGGATATTTTTGTCAACATGCTGTAAGAACAGAGAGCCTCGTTTTCCTGTCAGGTGCACACGGCAGGGTCGACTCCTTCTCCGCGTGTGTCTTCTCAGAACTTGGTTGTCATTCTTCAGAGTGCGACTGTGATTAGAGGACAAGGTGTGAAAACTGGCAACCCGATTCAGAGCTGCTCTGAGGAAACGATTTTATAACCGAAGGGATCAAGTGGAAATATGTGAAGCTGGTCTGAGGTTTTCCTGAACTACTTTTGGCATCATTCAGCTTATCATTTTGAAGCCCACTTCTTTTTTTGTTGCTGTTAGCAGTTAGCATCTTTTAGCCTATATGACCCCACGGCACACAGACTCAATTACTGCTCGTGTAGAGGATGTTAAATCTCCTGTGAAGATAGTTTAAGTCCACTGTTTGTTTTGTTAGGAAGTAAAGGATGATGCATTCACCCAGGACACCGAGGAACGAGTCCAGTGTGAAACCAAAAAGTGTTTCTGTTGAGTTATCATTGTAACCTTCTCCATGAGGTGTTCACTAAACTTAACCCGCTTTGTGCAGGACTGAACAGCGTTGTCCTCGCTTGTCCTGCGTCCTGCAAATTAAGACGACGTCCCTGATACATTGACTCTAGTTCTCACAGTCGCCTTTCTGAAACCTGGTTTGTGTCCGATATGCTGAGTAGAACTCTAAAGAGAGATATCACTGTGGTTTGTTGTTGTTTGGATGCACTTTCAGATGGAATATGATGCAAACTAAAGAAAAGGAGACGAAGCTCGTAGTACTCGAAATCAGTCTGGGTCTCGAGATCTCTTTTCGAAGGTCTCGGAATCAAAAGCATTTTTACTCGGTCTTGCCCTGCCTTGGTCTGGTCTTGGTCTTGGTCTTGGGTCTTGGTCTTGGTCTTGGTCTTGGGTCTTGGTCTTGGTCTTGGTCTTGGTCTTGGTTTTGGTCTTGGTCTTGGTCTTGGTCTTGTCTCGGTCTCGCCCTGCCTTGGTCTTGGTCTTGGTCTTGGTCTTGGTCTTGGTCTTGGTCTCTCCCTGCCTTGGTCTTGGTCTTGTCTTGGTCTTGGTCTCTCCCTGCCTTGGTCTTGGTCTTGGTCTCTCCCTGCCTTGGTCTTGGTCTTGTCTTGGTCTTGGTCTCTCCCTGCCTTGGTCTTGGTCTTGGTCTCTCCCTGCCTTGGTCTTGGTCTTGGTCTCTCCCTGCCTTGGTGTTGGTGTTGGTCTTGCCTCTGTCTTGCCCTGCCTTGGTCTTGGTCTTGCCTCTGTCTTGCCCTGCCTTGGTCTTGGTCTCGCCCTGCCTTGGTCTTGGTCTTGGTCTTGGTCTTGGTCTTGGTCTCTCCCTGCCTTGGTCTTGGTCTTGTCTTGGTCTTGGTCTCTCCCTGCCTTGGTCTTGGTCTTGTCTCGGTCTTGGTCTCGTCCTGCCTTGGTCTTGGTCTTGGTCTCTCCCTCCCTTGGTGTTGGTGTTGGTCTTGCCTCTGTCTTGCCCTGCCTTGGTCTTGGTCTTGCCTCTGTCTTGCCCTGCCTTGGTCTTGGTCTTGGTCTCGCCCTGCCTTGGTCTTGGTCTTGGTCTTGGTCTTGGTCTTGGTCTTGGTCTTGGTCTCTCCCTGCCTTGGTCTTGGTCTTGTCTTGGTCTTGGTCTCTCCCTGCCTTGGTCTTGGTCTTGGTCTCTCCCTCCCTTGGTCTTGGTCTTGGTCTCTCCCTGCCTTGGTCTTGGTCTTGTCTTGGTCTTGGTCTCTCCCTGCCTTGGTCTTGGTCTTGGTCTCTCCCTGCCTTGGTCTTGGTCTTGTCTCGGTCTTGGTCTCGTCCTGCCTTGGTCTTGGTCTTGGTCTCTCCCTCCCTTGGTGTTGGTGTTGGTCTTGCCTCTGTCTTGCCCTGCCTTGGTCTTGGTCTTGCCTCTGTCTTGCCCTGCCTTGGTCTTGGTCTTGGTCTTGGTCTTGGTCTTGGTCTTGGTCTCGCCCTGCCTTGGTCTTGGTCTTGGTCTTGGTCTTGGTCTTGGTCTTGGTCTCTCCCTGCCTTGGTCTTGGTCTTGTCTTGGTCTTGGTCTCTCCCTGCCTTGGTCTTGGTCTTGGTCTCTCCCTCCCTTGGTCTTGGTCTTGGTCTCTCCCTGCCTTGGTCTTGGTCTTGTCTTGGTCTTGGTCTCTCCCTGCCTTGGTCTTGGTCTTGGTCTCTCCCTGCCTTGGTCTTGGTCTTGTCTCGGTCTTGGTCTCGTCCTGCCTTGGTCTTGGTCTTGGTCTCTCCCTCCCTTGGTGTTGGTGTTGGTCTTGCCTCTGTCTTGCCCTGCCTTGGTCTTAGTCTTGGTCTTATCTTGGTCTCTCCCTGCCTTGGTCTTGGTCTTGACTCGGGTCTCGACCCCTAAAAGTCCTGGTCTTGTCTCGGTCTCGGGGCACTCTGGTCTCGGGTATGTCTTGGTCTTGTTAGTGTGGTCTTGACTACAACACTAAATGCAACAACAACAAAGTTTAGGAAATAATTTGTTTTTGCCACATCAGCAAAATTTTTGTTTTTGAATTAAAATTACGACATGATGGCGCCCGCCGCTACAAGACACCGCCCGTTACAACTCTAAAATAACAGATTTCTCTGGCTTTTATGATTGTTGGAAACATTTGAGGTAATGTAAGTACTCAAGAAAAAATATATAACATAGATTTAATCAATTTTTTAATTAACTCAGATATTTTAGTGTAAAATTCTAATACAATTCTATGTACTGTACCTTTAAATGAAGGATCCAAGTCCGTACTTTATCTTATGGCAGCAGTGATATTATCAAATCAAGCCGGCTACAATCCTGCATGCATGACATCTTCTTAGTATTTTAAGTAGATGCCATGTTGAGGTCTTTCCTGAGGAACATTGTTGTGCACTGAACCACTGATGCAGCAGACATCATAATTATGAATGGATTTTAATATGCAGCCTTTAAACCGGGACTTCCTGCTCCTTCACGGCTGACTTTAATCCCACCACAAGCAATAACCTCACAAAGCACCAAAGGAACAACGTGGTGTTTTTTTTTTTTTTTTTTTTTTTTTTTTAGTGAACACCAGTCAAGTCAGATTTGAAGATAGAAGTTGTCAGAGAGCGGCTGGAGGGCTTCAGCTCTCGGCTATGTTCAAGCTGCGCTAATGACTTCCAAAGCTAATCTGACACTGAGTCCGCTGCTGGCTCTCAGCTGTCCAAGCAGGGACGATGTCCAGTGGAGCAAACACACACTCTACGGCATCCTGATAAACTCCACACTGCAAAAAAAAAAAAGAAAAGAAAAAGGTCTGCCTGTGCAAGTCCCACACTGCTGTGAAGTGACAGCGTAAGACTTTAATGCTCAAATGTGACAAACTGATTAAAGCCTGCAGAGTCCTGAGAGTTTTGTTTCACCAAACAGAGAGGGAGAGAGAGGGAGCTACTTCCTGTTGTTTCTTATCGCTGTAGTGGCAGCCCAAAAAGGGAATCAAACAGAAAATGTTTTAAAAAAATGTGACGCCTCAAATTTCAAAAAATCTACAGAACAAGGAGCTCACACAGCGTTACATCATGAGAGAAACCGCTGAGCAATTCAACTTGAAGCAAACATTTCTGACACGCTTTTGCAAAATAAAGTCACAGATCCAGTTTCCATGTCTCCTTTAAGTCCGTACAACATCATCTGATAGCATCTGAATGATTTAAAATGAGGCATTCAGTGACTGCATTAAAAAGAAAAAACACTCTATGAGGGGCGCTGGGTAGCCTGGTGGTTATGTGGTGCGCCCCATGTAGGGGAGGCCTGCGTACAGTCCTGGTTGCAGCGGCCGTGGGTTTGAATCCAACGTCTGCCGTCAGTCTTCAGCTGTCCTGTCTAATAAAGGTAAAAAAAAAAAAAGGTCTTGGAAGCTGGACCCAAAAGCAACAGGACTTGGTTGAAGATCTTGAAGATGCTTCAACGCTCCTCCTCTGAACGGCGTCTTCAGTTTTAAGAAGTTGCCATTTACACCTGAAGGACAAAGGACGCTCCTGTTAAGATGACAAAGTGTCAAAGAAGAGGTGGTGGTCTGAGACTTCATCCATCAACAACCTAAAATACTGTTTTGAATTCTGTCCAAAAACAACCGAAGACGATGTCATTTCAAACCTGATACATGAATGTTTACTGCCTAAACGATGTTCATAAAAGACGAGGAATCACAGCTTGATTCTGTGTTATAAAACGATCTTTTGTTGTTTTAATGATTGATCTGCTCTAAAAGACAGGTGTGTGCTGTAGGGTGTGTGTAGTGTGTAGTCTGTAGTGTGTAGTGTGTGCTGTAGCCATTCATCAAACATTGTGTGCAGGACTATTTGGAGGAATTACCAAAGATTGGGTTCCTAGGATTCCTCTTTTTTTTGTTGCAGTGGTATCAAAACAAGCACTGACGTTTGATTCATCATATCAAAAAGGAATACTCTGTCTGTGGTGCAGCAGAGATCTTAGACCAACCTGAGCTCGATACTGTATATCCTGAGATTTCAAATCACGTTGACTTTGCAAAAATCGACATTTCTTGCAGTGGATCCTCAGCACTAGACCCCGCAGCGCTCGGTTGTGGTGCAGCAGCAGCAGAAACATTAGCAACGCTCCACTGAAATGTTTGTCTGTCTAGACCTCAATTTGGGGATTCACTGCGCCGCTTTCCAGCACAGAGAACAGGTCAGCACGAAACACAGCCGAGCTGAGAGCTGAGAGCTGAGAGCTGAGAGCTGAGAGCCGGTGCTGCACGGGAAACACAAACACCTGCTCTCCTTCATTTTACACACCGAGCTGAAGAACTCCATCTAAATACAGCGTCACAATATTATTACCTAAAAATAGAACCTGTTTACTGAAGTGAAAACATTAGAACCCGAATGCCTTCACATTGTTAAAGGAGCAGTATGTGACTCTGACACCTAGTGTTTAAAATGGGTACTGCAGTCTAAATTCTAAACATCATAGAGAGCTGTCTCTCCCCCCCCCTCCTCTCTAGAGTCCATGCTCACACAGGTCACCATGTGGTGGACTCTGAAGCTTCAGTGTTTATCCAGCTCTGCATGGGTCTGTAAACCTTTCTGTGTTCTAACCTCTCTCCATTTTTCAAAAGCATCTCCAATATTGATCCTAGTTTGAGCACGTTTCTGCTCGTGGAGCTTATTAGAAACATGCAGAGGCTTTTTAGGTCGGGTACAATCACTTCTATCTGAACCACTTCTCTTGCCCGCTTCCATCGCTGCAACACCTGTTGACCTGATAACTGCTCTCATATCTGACAAACCAAGGGGCGTCCAAAACGGCCGTGTGGGGTCGCCTTTAAACCGTCTACCTTCTCTGGTCCAAACAAATCCAGAGCATTCAGGAGCAGAATCTAAAGTTAGAAGGAGGACATACTGGCTGCTGCATTGTTGTCAGAGAAGCCAGCACTTCAACATGTTTCCTTAATGATCAGATAGTAAGATACCTTTATCATCTCACTAATTGGACCTTTGACAATTTAAATGATGATTTATTAAATCACAGTTAAGGACCTGACTGGTCTGAAAGTTTCATACTGATTCAAATCACAAGGAGTTTGTTGACGATGTTTGACGGCCTGACATGAACGCTAAAGGTTAAACCTCCTGCTCGGGCTTTGTTTTGATTGTTTTTTATTGATGAGACGTTTCAAGTCAGCACAGATTCCTCACACTGTATGTGTACTTCACATCAGTCCAAATAAATGATATGCAAACGGACATGTAGTTCATATCGCTGCATTTTCTAGTTTATTACAAGTGGCATCAGTGTTTGTTTAACCTGATTTCACTCAGCAGCAGTACAGTGTGTGTGTGTGTGTGTGTGTGTGTGTGTGTGTGTGTGTGTGTGTGTGTGTGTGTGTGTGTGTGTGTGTGTGTGTGTGTGTGTGTGTGTGTGTGTGTGTGTGTGTGTGTGTGTGTGTGTGTGTGTGAGAGAGACTAAAGTGGTGAAACAGCATCACTGGATGGCTTTTCATTCAGTGTGACAATAATGAATGAAGATAGATGTGTTTGGAGTGAATGTAGCAGAGGATGGAGTCTCTCTCTCTCTCTCTCTCTCTCTCTCTCTCTCTCTCTCCTCTCTGTGTCTCTCGCCCCTCACCCCCCTCAGTGCCTCCTGCGTCTCGCCCTCTCTCTCTCTCTCTCTTTACTTGTGCTCGAGGTTTGAAGAGCCCCTCGACAGCTCGCAGACGGCGACATGCAGCTTCACAGAGGCGGCCTGGCTTTTATTGTTATTTATTTATTTTATTGGGAAACTGCGTTATGAGGCGGGAGAAAAACAACTTAGAGTCACGCTCATCAGCTGTTTACTACATGCTGCTGACACGTCATGTCTGTTTGAGGTGACACCGTTATAGGGGCATAGTTTATAGATTCTTTAATGAACCCCCCCAAAAAAAGAAAATACTGACCAATGTAGAGTTTACAGATAATGCAAGTTTTGTTAATGTTATGACTGTGTTTCTTCCCATCATTCAGAGTTCATAATCCAGATACAAAGACAGTTAATCATGTTTGTAAATATGATTATTGTCACCTCACATCGAGGAGGTTCCTGGTTTGAATCCCCGTCTGACAGGAGTCTCTCTGTGAGGAGTTTGCATGTTCTTCATGTGTGGTTTCTCTCCGGGTACACAGTCCAAACACATGATCGTTAGGTTAATAAATGACTCTAAATTGTCCCTAGGTGTGAGTGTGGCTGGTTGTCTGTCTCTACATGTCAGCCCTGTGATTGGCTGGTGAACAGTCCAGGGTGTAGCCCCGCCTCTCGCTCAGTGACAGCTGGGATCAACACCCCTCGCAACACCGGATGGGAAAAGCAGTGAAGATAATGGATGGATGGATTTTAAAAAAAGGTCTCATATCCTCCTCCTCTTCAGTGTAAATAAGTCTCAGAGCTCCTCAAAACATGTGTGTGAAGTTTCTTCTTCTGAATCCACTCTGATCCTGTATTTGATCAAACATGTAAACGTTTCATCCAGTGAAGTTTGGTACCTTTGAATAGAGTCGTGTTTTTGCAATTTCTAGTCTTTCTTCAAAGAGTGTTCATTAATTTATTAGAACAATGTTTATTGTTTTCTTTAATCCAGATTTAAACAAACTCAGATTTAAAGCAGCTCAGTCCAATTCTTATAAACAGTCCACACAACCAGGGGTGTACTTCTGATTCACACCATTGAGTGGTTGACATTATTCAGTAGTTTGCTGCAATTGTGTTCCTATGATGGTGAAGGGATGACCCTCCCTACTCTGTCTCTATTTGGCTCGTACACACTAACTACTACCCAGTTAGTGTGGCTCAGTTGGTAGAGTTGTTATCTCTCAACTGGAAAGTCTGGGGTTCGATCCCCAGCTCCTGCAGCCACATGTCCGATGTGTCCTTGGGCAAGACACTTAACCCCTCGTTTGCCCTTTGCCCACCTCAGCACCATGGGGGGGCAGAGCTTTCAGCTGCTCTGGAACTCCCTGTCACCTGACATTCACACCACTGACTCTCTCCCCATCTTCAAATCCAGACTCAAAACCCATCTGTTCAAGTTCTCCTCCTCACTCTAACATTTTAACTGCAACCACACTGTCCTAGATTTCATCTCTTTTATTGTATGCTGATTTTATCCATCATTGTTTTTTAAATGTTGATCTTGTGTGTCTTGAAAGGCGCTTATAAATACAATTTATTATTATTATTATTATTATTATTATTATTATTATAAGTTGCTCCAGCTGCTTCGTCGGCGGTGGATGAATGTGTATGAATGGGATTAGTTACTTCTGATGGTCTCTTTACTCAGCAGCCTCTACCATCAGTGTGTGAATGTGGAGGTGTGACCTGCGGTGTAAACACACTTTGAGTAGTCAGAAGACTAGAAAATAAATATACAAACTCTCAAGTCCATTTACTTAATATGCAAGAGGAGTCTTACATAGAGGGTTAACTTCTTGTTTCTGCTATGGAGCAGGATTGATCTGAAGTACAGTCTGATCTGCTGATGGTTAAGCCAAGTAAATGTACCAGACAGAATTGCCCCCCCTCCCCCTCCCTTCCCTCACTATCAGGTTGTTTACTTAATGCTGACAAACTGCTGAGTTCAGGCTCTTGTTCTTCTCCAAAGTGTCCCTCTTGTCATCCTGCACCAAACACTCACTTTCTCTTTTAGCACATTAGGAGGATTTGTGGGTGGAGAAACTTCAGTTCTGTTTTTTTTGTTTTTTTTTATGTATCGAGTCACTGAAGGAGGCAGTTACTTGGCGCTGACGATGATCCCTGAGGCCAAAAAAAACACTCTGGATGTCTCCCACTCCAAATCTGTTTCTGCCTCAGCCAAGCGGCTCTGCATGGGTACAATGACGGCGAGATCAAAATGTGTATCTCAGTGTTGTTTCTGCAGGCCTGGAGGCTTTGCAGGATCCTGCTGGAGGAGCTTAGGCTGGCAGAGCGCTCCTTGAAATCATTTCTCGCAGACAGACCTTTATGTAATTTGTTTTGACAAGATTTATTCACTTGTGTTTGACTGCTTAATAGTTTTTTTTTTTCTTTGACTTGTGTCTAATCCCTCTTTGCTCTTAATCTGGACGTTATGTCATCCACTGCGGACCACATTTAAACTGAATCTATGCACCGAGATAAACACAAGTGAGCTTCTTAAACTCACTACTTTACTTTAACGTACATCTTATGTAAGATATTATCACGTGTATACAGCACCCACCCACCGCTCTGGACACGCCCCTTAATACAAATTCTTTAGTGACATAAAACACAAGACAGGTACAAAAGGAGGTACATGTTCTGTGTTTGACAATGAAGTCAGAAGTAAAGGTATTTGCTGTTTTCGGTTAAAGATAAAGGTCCATCCCCCCCCCCCCCGTGTCAAAGGGGGTCAAAATAAGGTCCAGGTTTCCTCGTTCACAGAGAGGATACTTTGACTGTTTCAGACGACTTATGTGTTTTATTTTCTTCCCCCACAGGAGAGACTGGTGTTATCAGTCCTTCCGCGTTTTGTAGTTTTGGAAATGATCAACGACATGACAAATGTAGAGGACGAACACCTCCAGCACCAGTTTCACAGAATCTACATCCACCGCTACGAGAATGTCAGGTGAGGACGCCGCCCGTTGGCTTTCTGTTTGACTCATTCATAATCAGCAGAAACATAAAAGATGCAGATGAGCAAAGACAGTAACTGAGAAGCCAACATGTCAGAAGGTTTATTTTTTTAACATCCACCAAACCAGTCTACAGATCCAGAACCCTCCCTACTTCCCCAGTTTAACCAGTAACACTTAAAGGTGACATATCCTCCTCTTCTTCTTCAGTGTAAATAAGTCTCAGAGCTCCTCAAAACGTGTGTGGAGTTTCTTGTTCTAAATCCACTCTGATCCTGTATTTGATCATGTCTATAAACCCCTCTATTTCAGCCCTGCTCAGAACAGACTGTTTCTGTGTCTGTACCTTTAAATATGTAAATGAGCTGTGTCTGACCACGCCCCCTCTCTGGAAGGTCTTGGGTGTACTCGGTGCTTTCTCGCTCCATGTCCTATTGTTTTGAGAAGGCAGACTCAGAGGGCAGAACAAACACCTAGCTGTGGGAGTGTCACCCACCTGGGGGAGGGGCTACTGCCCTTTGTGATGTCATGAAGGGAAAATCTCCAAACAGCCTGTTTGAGCACACATTTTTTGAAAAGTGGAGCAGGCAGAAGACGGAGAGGATGGACTTTTCTCATCATTGGGGTGTTTGTAGACGGACTAGAGACACATGTTAGAGTTAGAGGAACATGGTGAAGAGGATTTTTTACAATATGTGACCTTTAATAAAAGAGCCTCCTTCTCAACATTTAAATCTGGACTTCTATGAAAGCTGTTTTTTTTTGCACCAACAATTCAAACTGTACAAGTGCAACATTATTCTGACATGCATCTCAGTTTTTTTTAAAACCATGAAAATCACATAATGTCCTGCTACTTGTGTTAGAGGTCATAATACAAACTTTTTATATATTCATTTTGTATTGTTCAGGGAAAGCAGGACTTAACTTAAATGTGCAGGGTTGTTTTTTTTCATTCCCTGAGTGTATATTGCAGTCAGTATTTAAAGTATTTGTGTGATGACCTGGATATTAAAGTGACATTTCCGTATTTTATTCAGCATTCTTTTCGCAGATGTTAAAGGCTTCACAAACCTCTCCACGACGCTGTCGGCGCAGGAGCTGGTGCGAATGTTGAACGAACTCTTTGCACGCTTCGACCGCCTCGCACATGTAAGTGATGCAGATTCTCATCCCCAAATCAAACGCTTTGAAAAAGAACATCCAGCAGACCAGGGCGTGTTCCTCACTCGGGGGTGCGATCAGATCTGGACTTTATGTTCCATATCTTAAAGGTGCACTATGTAAATTCATCAAAACAATAACAAAAGGAGAGCACAAACAGGAACAGTACGACAGCTTTCAGTAGCAGCTCACGCTTCATTATGCAGCGGTCATTGACATTACAGCCACTGTTTCCACGGCAACGATAAACATGATTTCTCTGTCTTTGAAAAACATATATAACAGGTTTAGTTCATTTTGAATTAATTTAGATATTTGAATGTAAACAGTGTCATAAAATTCAACATTGTACGTTTAAAGAAAAACCCAGGGCGATTCTCTGTAGCCTCTCACGTGGCTCGTCTTCACTGCGACAGCCTCTAAGGCAGTGGTTCTCAACTGGTGGGTCGGGACCCAAAAGGGGGTCATGCAGTCGTTTTCAGTTGGACCGGGAAAAAAAGTGTCAAAAAGGTCTAACGGTCACATTTAAAACACGTTTGTTTTGTGATTTGTTTGGACAGTCTGCGGTCAAAATTGCACCATTTTTCATAAAACAAATCTCATTGGTTGTAAAAATATCAGAAATTTGGGAGCTGCTGATGGGTCCTGAGGCTGGACCAGTTACTGCTCTGAGGGTCTTCATATTGTACATTTAAAGACGACCCAGACGATTCTCGGTTTGGCTTTCACGCGGCTCGTCCTCACCTTCTAAGGGGTTTCATAAAACTCCTCCAGTCGCTGCATGAATATTTAATTGAAAACACCAGAGTGAATAACTGATTGGACACTCACTCTGTGGGCTCTTCTGCTCGTCTGAGATCAGACCGCCACGCTTGGCCGGTCAGGATTTCACGGTCTGCGCGTTAAAGTGGAACCGACCTGATACGCTTGATTTATTTTTCATTCATTGTTTCTATTGAACACCGCTCGTCTTCTCTTCTGCTGTGAGGTCAGGAGGCGTTCTGGATTCTAGTCTACAGTTAACCTGATGTTGAGCTTTGGTTTTGCAGGAGAATCACTGTCTGCGGATAAAGATCCTCGGAGACTGTTACTACTGCGTGTCCGGTCTACCTGAGCCCAGACAAGACCACGCCCACTGCTGTGTGGAGATGGGCCTCAGCATGATCAAGACCATCAGGTACGTCCTCCACACTGGTTCTGTCTCTGTGTGTGATTCTGTTTTATCTTCACCAACACTTCTAGAGCGCACACACCCATGTAGGGAGGCTGTGGTCCTCCAAGGGAGGGCAGCCCGGGTTTGAATCCGACCTGTGGCTCCTTTTCCTGCATGTCATTCCCCCGATCTCTCGGGATCTCGGGACTCTTCCTGTAGAGTGAAGGTGAGGACATGAAGTTAAGCACAGAAACAGGAAGTGGTTAGGGATCCCAAAGTGAGGTCAAACAGCTCAAAGGAAGGTCAATGTGTGATGTCATAAGGTCAATGTGTGATGTCATGAGGTCAATGTGTGATGTCATGAGGTCAATGTGTGATGTCATAAGGTCAATGTGTGATGTCATAAGGTCAGTGTGTGATGTCATAAGGTCAATGTGTGATGTCATAAGGTCAATGTGTGATGTCATAAGGTCAGTGTGTGATGTCATAAGGTCAATGTGTGATGTCATAAGGTCAATGTGTGATGTCATAAGGTCAGTGTGTGATGTCATAAGGTCAATGTGTGATGTCATAAGGTCAATGTGTGATGTCATAAGGTCAGTGTGTGATGTCATAAGGTCAATGTGTGATGTCATAAGGTCAGTGTGTGATGTCATAAGGTCAATGTGTGATGTCATAAGGTCAATGTGTGATGTCATAAGGTCAATGTGTGATGTCATAAGGTCAATGTGTGATGTCATAAGGTGGATATTACTGAGCTGTCTGAGAGTTTGTTAAAGTGAAATGAGACATTGAAAGATGCTCCACGCTGCAGCCTCTAACCCCTCCCCGCAGTTATCTCATCTCTCATCATCTCTCACAGAGCATCTCTTCTGTATGCACGCTTTGTGATCTGAAAGACGCCTCACTGAAATATTTGCATTTGCAAGAATGCCCCCCCCCCCCCCCCCCCGGCTGCGTTTCTACAAAACAAACAATCACTGGGTCCAAATCATGTCACACGTTCGTGCATCACAGGGCTGAAAAGGAAAAAAATATTTCCCAGTGTCATTTTAAAAATATATTACACGACGAGGATTTGCAGATCTCATAAGCTCATGAATCACAACTCATAGCTGATGGTGTAATCTTCACATCGAGGGTATGCAGCAGACATAACGTCGCTCTGCCCTTCTTTGTGACAGTCTCAAACACCCTGGAGGATGTGCTTTTTTTTTTTCATTCCCCGTTATCTTGTTTGTTGCTGCAGCATTTTGGCAGCATCACAAACACATCGGGTGTGACAGAGAGGGAGGAGAGGGAGGACTGATGTCGAGAGGAAATCGAGGGATTAGGGATGGATAAGCTGTGAGATTTGTGATGTGAACTATTAAGTCGATATGGTGAGCTGAGTACAAGCCGACCACTTTGTGCTGTGGGAGGAGTGCAACCTGCTACACACGGCTTCAATGTTAATTAATAACATGTACATTAAAAAGACGGATACAGAGACCTGCCGGCGTCGTTCATTCACATCCAATACCAACGTGCACAGAGCTGTGCCGGCTGTGAAGCTTTCTAAAACATCTCACAGTGACCCTCCAGTCATTCACAGGGTGTTTATGGGGAGTAGAGTTATCCACAGAGGTCTCCATTTCTTCAAACAAGCAGTCCGGTTATTAAGAACAACTGTGTGTCGACAACCCTCAGTGGCAGGCGGAGTAAAAGTCAGGAGGAGCTGAGCTGAGCTGCAGCTACAAAATCTTGTCTCTTCAATGTGCTGAAGAAGCTTGCAGAGTCAGATTTGCACAAAATCTGTTAATATTACTGAACCATGACATTACCACCCCTCTGCTTGTCAACAAATACACGCAGTCTGAGGAGGGCGGGGCGGCGACCGACCAACCACCGTCGCCGAACCAACATGTTGAATTGCCCAAAAAAGGGGCGGAGCAGGACACAGACCGACGGCCGGCGATCTCCTTGTTGTGTCAGGACCTTTGAGGACGCAGTCTGCACTTCCTGTTGTTGTTTCCTCACTTGTGTTGTTCTCACTCTCTGATGTACGATGCTTTGGATAAAAAGCATCTGCTGAATGAATTATAGAATATGTTCACAGCTCCAGCAGGTAGAAGTCTGCAGTGTGTGGAGCATTAGAAGAATAACTTGAATTACATGACTGGAACATCGGGGGGAAATCTGACCTAAGAGAGAAAGAGATATAATATAAACGACTCTATGATAGAAACTAAAGACAAATGAAAACATGTGAAGAACAATCACAGCAAACTGAATCAACGTTCTGTATTATTTAGGATTTCCTGTGTCCTCCATCGCTGTGCAGCTGAACTTCATGGTGGAAGTGAATGTTTCAGAGGTGTATCTGCTCCGTCAAAGCGTGATGTCAGAGTGACTCAGCCTAAAACAACAGAGATGTTGTTTTCATTACATAAACTCCTGTGACATACTTCTTTATGTTCATACGTGCGGGGTTAACAGCCACCTTTGTGTCAGCTCAATAACCTGAATTATCTCTAAGTACTCTTTACTCTTCATCTCCCGTCATTTATATTCATTTGATGTTCATGATGAACAAGAGGTCGGCCTCATCAGGAGCCGAGTCACAAAACACCCGACAGAGAGCTCCAGGCCTGGTTTATCATCACCACTAATGCACATCAAGATGGAAGTTTTCCTGTTAAAATCCCCGAGGTCAAACACGAGCAGGGAGCGGGGGAGGCTCTGGTCGAGTCATCTCCTTTGTGATTGGTTCTCAACAAAGAGTAGCTAAAACAAACCCAAAACAGAGTGATCGTCCGTGTGAACTGACCGCAGGCTACAGATAGAAATATACCTCTTTGTAACACTTTGATTTGAAGCTTTTGCTCTTTTAGTTTTTGCAGTTTCATAAGTGAGTGATATAAACAGAATCTACTAAATGTTGTCCGCATACATCCTTTTGTGCAGGCTAATGATTGACACTTGGTTCCGTGCTCTTACCCCCAATCCTCACATGCTCTGCGCGCCCCGCCCCACTGGATCTGTTTCTGTAACATGATCAGCTGTTCACACATCACAGGAGAACGCCAAGATCACGCGGGAATAAAAGAGAAAAACGTGCAAACAACATGTTGCTTTGTCTTTCTGAGGATGACTCATTGTTCACTCGGTGCCTGTTTTGACGTCATGTTGATAAAGTGATGGAAAATACGATCGTGAGTCCCTTTATTGTGTTTTATTTTGAAATTGTTTCCTTGTCTGACTTCCTGTCCGGGTTGTCATATTCTGTCGAGCTTGACGCGTGCTAACAGCGAGCTCCGTCGAAAATAGACAGCAATAGATAGTCACATCGGATCAGCTCATTTCCTTCTAAACTAAAGTAAGGCAGGTGTGATGATGTACGAATCAGAACTAACCTTTGACCTCTGCTGGGAGGTCAAGATCTTTACTGCACAGCCAGTAAAGTATCACATCATCGTCCTCATCGTTATCATGAATAACTGCAGTTTGCTCGAGCTTACTTCCAGCCCGGGGAGCCGTTCAGCAGCACGCTGACTTTAAGCACCTGTCCTAAACTCCCAGGATGCCTTTCACCTCACATTCATCACTCACTGCTGCTGTGAGGCATGAAGTGAGAGCGGAGGGGCGGGCTGTGGCGGGGCGGGATGGGCTGGGAGGGACAGGTCTTTCTGCTCCTCACAGACGTCTATCAGCCTCACTTTGTCCTGCTTCTGTCGTCTTCTGGGAAAACAAAGAATGAAAAGACAACATGATGTTCTGCTCTTTTTAAAATGCTCTTTGAAATGCTTTGTGTTCTTGAATATAAAACAACAGTTTGACATGTGTCGTGTTTAGACCACTTTTTTTTATTCGGTCTTGTCTCAGTCTCAGACTGGGGGGACTCTGGATTTTAAATCAAGACCGGTCAAGACGACCACGGAGAGGATATTGTTCCACGTCATCACTGTTATTAGGAAGGAAAACAAATAACTTCATTTCAGTTGTAGTTTGATTTTTATCCCCCGGTTACGACCGCAACCTTCCCGGTGTTACGGTCTAAGTGAGTGACACGCCCCCTAAACACAAGATGAGGACTCTTCAGTAAAATGTGTGGTCTTGGTCTTGGTCTTGGTCTTGGTCTTGGTCTAGCCCTACCCTGGTCTCGACTCAGTCTTGATCCCTAAATGTCTTGGTCTTGGTCTCGCCCTGCCTTGGTCTTGGTCTTGACTCGGTCTGATCCCTAAATGTCTTGGTCTTGACTCGGTCTTGGTCTTGACTCGGTCTTGATCCCTAAATGTCTTGGTCTTGACTCGGTCTTGGAGCACTCTGGTCCTGGGTATTTCTTTGTCTCAGTTAGTGTGATCTTGATTACAACACTATAATGGGGATCGACTCACTTTTGGAAGCAGCCTCAAGTGGACACTTAAGGAACTGCAGTTTTGTTTTTTTTGGGGTTCATTTATCAGAGCCAGATGCTGAGTTGTTAAATGTTCAGAATTTATGACAATAAATATAATCTTTACTATTTTCCCAAGCACGTGCAAACACAACCTTGTTTTTTCTTCCACCTGTTCAGTCTACAAAAAAATGAACATTATTAAAGTGAACATATGATTTGCTTGAATAAGGACTGTATCCTGACTGAACTGGACTTACCCGTGTGTCTTCCAGATATGTGAGATCGCGAACGAAACACGACATCGACATGCGAATCGGCATCCACTCGGGCTCGGTGCTGTGCGGTGTGTTGGGACTCAGGAAGTGGCAGTTTGACGTCTGGTCCTGGGACGTGGACATCGCCAACAAGCTGGAGTCTGGAGGGATCCCCGGGTGAGTACACTCCAAATATGTAGCTTTAAATGTGGTTGTTGGTAGTGGACACAGAAGCAGATGATTACATTCAGAGGCAAAGCTAAACAAAAACAATGCGCAAATGTTTTTCACTGCAAGCAAAGCATGCTAATCTTTGTGAGAGGATAAACGCAAAGCTGGAAATGAATCTACACCAGATGTCACAAATGTTCTTTTCCATGTTCCATGTCACAGTATCACTTTTAAAAGAAGACACGTCACACATAAATAAATCATAAAGTCTGTCCTGTGTAAATGTGTCTCTGAGTCATGACTGTCTACAATGAGGGAGAAGCTCGAGTCCCGCTGGCTGTGTTGTTGTCAGAGCTGTGTTTACGGAAAAAAAAAGTGCAGAACCTTCTGATTCATCTTTTTCCTTTTGTACAAAAACAAAATATTTTTGGAGGCCAACCAAGAACCTTAAATCTTACAGATCATGGTGTTCATTCTGAGGGTATTTAAGTGTAAACACAGAAGCCTGAGGAAAAAGATGCTAGTTTTTGTCTTGTGGTTGTTGTGTTGTGGGCAGTTTGATGCACAGTGATGACATGTTTCTCCGTGCTCAGTTGAAAGTGTCTCTCGGTTTAATCCTCTGTGGATTTTCACCCTGCCTGATGATCCTGCTTGGCCTCGAGACAGGAGGTGACGTTAGCGCTCTCGCTGCTGGATTGAAACATCCAGCCGGCATCTGTTGTCGAGTGACGCTGCAAACTTGGACACGTGCTCCTTATTAAACCCAGATGTACAACATCAACCGGCAGCACCACGGCAGCACCATAAAAGCACCATTAGGTGCAAGCGGCAGACAAAATTGTCCTTGTCTCGAGCTGCTGCCTGTGTCCTGAATCGTTGTGTTAGCATGCTAATGTTAGCGCTCTTTAGTTAGCTCGTAGCTTCACATTTCATGTAAACTAACACAGAATGAGCGTGATCTAAAAACTCTTACTAACATCCAAATAATCAGTGAGTATGTTCTTCTTCTTCTCTCTAGTTCTTGACTAAAACAGCTTTTATACACAAGGGGAGGAGCCGGCCGTCCCGTCCATGTAAACACGGCTCTGACAACAACACAGCCAGCGGGACTCGAGCTTCTCCCTCATTGTAGACAGTCATGACTCAGAGACACATTTACACAGGACAGACTTTATGATTTATTGATGTGTGACATGTCGCTCGTTCTTCCTGTAAAAGATACAAGAGTATTTCAGTCTTACTGCACCTTTAATGTCATTTGCACAACATGGAAGTAAATGAAACGGGACCTTTTCCATCCTGTCATGCTCCAGGAGGATCCACATCTCCAAAGCCGCCCTGGATTGTTTAAACGACGACTACGAGGTGGAGGAGGGCCACGGGAAGGACCGCAACGACTTCCTCCGCCGGCACAACATCGAGACGTACCTCATCAAGCAGCCGGAGGAGAGCCTGCTCACGCTGCCCGAGGACATCATGAAGGAGTCGGCCAGCTCTGCCGACCGGCGGGCCAGCAGCACCACCTTCAACGAGGCGTCCTGGAGCCCCGAGCTCCCCTTCGACAACATCGTGGGGAAACAGAACGTAAGTCCCCGCCGCCGCTGCTTGTGACTCGGATCATGTTTATCACTTTAACACTGTGAAAGAAAAAAAACGTCTTCTTTCAAAAACAAACGTGTTCTGCAGCTGAGAGTTATTTTGATTCAAACACAATTATACACTTTATTTAAATGAGTAAAACAGTCGTTGCCCGTCAGGCGACTTTATAAAAAGATAAGACTGACTGCAGGGCGAGATGGTTTTATTTTAAAAGACGTTTTTCTTTTTTTCACAGTGCATGTGATCTTCTCAGCTGTCCTGCTTGTTCATCGGTAGTTTTTTTTCTTCTTTGAAAATGAGTGAACGGCTTTTTGCAGGGAAGAGATTGCGTAACCATGGTAACGTGTTACCGTGTGTTTGTGAGGATGGACGAGCTTCTGATTGTGTTGCTCATTCAAACATCATCTTCATCACATCCCGCCTCCATTTGTCTTGCCGTAACCATAAAATGCTTTTTAACAACCGATCCTCCCTCCGAGGCGCCGTGTTGACATGTCAGGTGATGTTTCTGATCGCTGACAAGTTTAAGTCGACTTTAAGTCTTAAAGAGCCCATATTATGTCCTTTTTTGGGGTTCGTATATTTAATATTTAATGTACCTACTAAAGTATGTTCACAATAGCTAAAGTTCTAAAAAAGTGTCTGTTTTCATGAACTGCCGCTCCATGCACCGGCTCACTTCTGACTCTCTCTCTAAGGCTCTGAAGTGCCCACGTTCAGAGTCCCCACGTGTGCCAAGTCTGATCTGATTGGTCGGCCTGTCGGCTATGTCGTAATTGGTCAGTCGTTCAGCACGGTTTCGGAAATGTCCCGCCCCTTTTACCATATTGGGAATGCAGCCACTGGCTCCGTCCGAGGGGAGCAAAAACATTAGCACCTTAGCACTACTGTGCTACCGCAGGCTACGGCATATCGTGGGCGTGCTACAGAAGTTAATGGGCGTACAAAATGAGCTGCAGGGCCACAACGAGCCAATGGGCTTAGATCAGTGATATCACACTGACAAGACGTCACACTGGCAAATTCTTTTCGAGGGGGGCTAGAACCGAGCGTTACATGCAGCTAATGCTACAGCTAACAGGAGGACGTAGGAGAAGCCGCGTTTCCGCAGACTTTGAGTTTTTGCACATAGATGTGCCTAAACATGCACAGGACACTTGGAGAACACACTAAAGAGCATATAAAACCAGAAAAGTATAATATGGGCCTTTTAAGTCTTGGTTCAGATTATATCAGTGTAAGCTGTGGGCTCCTGTGTTGTGTTGTGACAGTTCTGAATGATGCTGTGACACGGGGATTCTCTTCAATGAGCACTTTTATTCTCTCTGGCAAAGAAAAGCACAGACAACTATTTCCATGTAACGTCCCGGTCCGCTCCGAATCAAAGTACAGCATGCATTTTAGCTTAACGGCAAGGTTGGTAATTTTCCTCCAGATCAACTTTTTAAGATTTTGGTGTAAATTGTCTTTAGGTCCTGATAGAAATTAATAACTCATATTCTCTGAAAAAGGAACGAAGAAAATCCATCATCTGTATCAGTTTGTAAGCCTGTAAAAACTTTGACCAATGTCTGCCACGAGGTACCAATCTGATGAACCAATCAGACGCCTCCCTGTCTCCCTGCTCGCTCTCTACCCCTTGCGTGCTCTAGCCCAGGTCAAACCAACAGGTGTTGCAGCGATGGAAGCGGGCAAGAGAAGTGGTTCAGATAGAAGTGATTGTACCCGACCTAAAAAGCCTCTGCATGTTTCTAATAAGCTCCACGAGCAGAAACGTGCTCAAACTAGGATCAATATTGGAGATGCTTTTGAAAAATGGAGAGAGGTTAGAACACAGAAAGGTTTACAGACCCATGCAGAGCTGGATAAACACTGAAGCTTCAGAGTCCACCACATGGTGACCTGAGTGAGCATGGACTCTAGAGAGGAGGGGGGGGGGGGGGGAGACAGCTCTCTACAATGTTTAGAATTTAGACTGCAGTACCCATTTTAAACACTAGGTGTCAGAGTTACATATTGAATGAATCACCTCTCTTTTTTTTGCTTGATTTTAAGCAATCATCTTCTAGCAGATGGTTCAATCTAAAGTCATTCCTGCACTAATTGCAATATCAACAAATCTCATCTGCAGTGTGGTTACAAAGATGTTGAATTAGAATATATGAGTCTGCACTGTTTGCCTTCACTCTCAGCTTGTGACGAATGTGCTCAGCCTCTGCTTCGTTTCCTCTCCTGCAGACATGAGCTAACAGTGACCTCTGTGTTACCTCTGGTGTATATACGAGGGTCTGTGCAGCTCCTTCTCCTCCTCCTCCTCTGCAGGCCTGTCAGGAGCTTATATATTTGATGTAACAGTGCGTTTCGGATTCACAGGAATGTCATTTTTTTTTCTTGGCTAAAAAGTGCCACTTCTTTGTCTCATGCACAATGAAAGCCTGTCAGGACAGTCATTCCACAGTGCGGCTCTTTGCATATCAAAGGCTTCTCCGAGGAGTTTTGAAGATTCTTTTATGTCATCGCTCGGCTCTGCCTGGAGCCCAACTTCTGCCTCTTCGGTGGTTTTCTTTTCTTCTGCATTCCTGTCCGCCCGTCTTGTTGGTCTGACTCAGTTTTCAGCATCACTGGATTGAGGGCTAGGTAGAATATTAGGATGTGTGAGTCAAATCAGACAGAAGGAAAGTATAAGCAAGGGATGGGAGTGAGGGAAATGCAGAGAAAAGGGGAATTTGCAAAGTTTCTGATTTAATCAAGCTGTTTGTTATAAAAGAGAGAATGGGCGACTTTTTGATCCAGTAGATGTCGCCCTTGAGCACCAGCATGAAACCAAAACAAACTGCTGTTTGGCCACGCCTCCTCTATACTGAAGCCTCTGCTCTCCTCCAGAGACACACCTCCAAACCCTCTCCCCTCGTGTTTGCACGGAGGAGTTAAGCACAAGCGGTGGACAAAATCGTCCTTTGCTCGAGCTGTAATCAGCTGTGTCCTGCATTGTTGTGTTAGCATTGCTAATGTTAGCGCTCTTTAGTTAGCTCGTAGCTTCACTTTGTTGTGTTAGCATGCTAATGTTAGCGCTCTTTAGTTAGCTCGTAGCTTCACATTTCATGTAAACTGACACAGAATGAGCGTGATCTAAAAACTCTCACTAACATCCAAATAATCAGTGAGTATGTTCTTCTTCTTCTCTCTAGTTCTTGACTAAAACAGCTTTTATACACAAGGGGAGGAGCCGGCCGTCCCGTCCATGTAAACACGGCTCTGACAACAACACAGCCAGCGGGACTCAAGCTTCTCCCTCATTGTAGACAGTCATGACTCAGAGACACATTTTTCACTCTGGGACATTTTGAACGTTTCACCACACAGTGTCTATCAGCCTGTTGGTGTTGAAATCTGTATATAACTTTGTTTAAAAAAATTACCACCTGAAGAAGAACTCTGGTCCAAATGTTGTGATTGTGATGAAATAAAAACTTTTTGTGGCATTTGATCGAGTGTGCGGACACATCTTCCTCCTCAGAGATACTACAGTACAATAATTCACTTTTTAAACTCTTTTTAACTACACTTTTTCTGACTATTTGTGGTTAATCTGAGTTTTGGTGTTGTTTAGGTAGAGTTAGCATGCCCTCTCTCTCTTTTTCTTGCTCGCTCGGTCACTGCGATGGTGCATGTATGTGCTCGTGGAATCGTAGCAGATCAAGTTGTCCTACAGGCACTGGAAAGGTTTTTGTGCTTACTATGAATTTAATCCTGGCGGCGCCACTGATTGTGGTCATCAATAATCCTAACGGAGGAACATCAGACACATAGTTGACGAGCTGAGATGAACAATAGGAACATCCATACACTGTGCTGTGTCAGAGCTGAGATAAAGATTAATGACAGATGATTCATCGTCCTGCGTGAAACATCAGTAATCAGGTAACGGGTGCAGCTATTATCTTCCAATCATCCTGTGTGTTATTGTGAAGTAGACTGATGATAAATGACATCATATCGTGCTCAGCACAGCGTTTACGGGGGAGCGATCACGGCTGATTGCATGTAATCAAACCTTTGAGGTTTCTCCTCAGAGGGGACCCTCGAGTCCTGGACGTGGAGCCCCTGAAATCAGACTCCCAGCTATCAGCGGTCTGTGTGCCGGCTCTGTCCTCACCTCGCTCACGCTTCACTGTGTGCCCGCCGGCTCCCATGATGCACTGCACTGTCACACTGCCTTCACCTCAAAGCAGGTTGTGTGTTCCCTCAGGAAAAAAAAAACCCAGGAAGCCTGTGAGTCTGCACGCTGAACTCCAGACCAGAGACGTCTGTTCAGATTTTTAATATCTGCAGGAAAATAAAATCTGTTAAATATTTAAAGTAATGACGCCCCCACCTAACTCCGCCTCCTCGCCAGCCTCGGTCCTCCCTTGTCCCCGCCTGAACCTGCTTCCCCTCATCTTCCCCCTGAGTCACAGTCCTGATTTAAGCTTCTGTAAACCACCTCGGGACTCCAATCAGTGTCCTCAAACTGTCCTCTGTCAGTATTCACTTAGAAGCTGTTCTGTCCTGTGCTTCCTACCTTTAGCAATGATTCAAGATGGATGCAATCATACTAAGAATGTTCCTAACTGACTCATTGCCCAGTCAGATATATGGAAATTATATTTAATCTGCTAGTCTGAATGTAGGAAAAAACACAGAAATCAATGCAGATTGAGCACAGTGTATTCAAAATTGTCAGCAAGGACGTTAGCTACCGAGTGTGGCTAACGCTAGCAGCTCTAGCCTGCTAACGTTTAGCCTTCTGTTTTCCCTGCAGTTCAACATGCTAAATGTGGTTAAACATCGCTCACATACTGCTTTGTTGTGCATAAGAGCAACTTTAATGACCAAATTACCCCAGGATAGTATTTTCTTATTCTTTTTTCTGAAGTCCTGCTGGTGCAATAACAGAAAAACGATTGTTTGACACTGCTGCCTGTTTCTTCTCAGAGAGGAAGCTGTAACACAGAAACATTCAAAATAATCTCAATCGACCCATCAGATTAAGAATACAAGGGTTTGGGGCGCTGGTGGCGCAGTGGTTAGTGCGTTAGCCCCATGTATGGAGGCTGTGGTCTACCAGGCGGGCGGGCCCAGGTTCAAATCCGACCTGTGGCTCCTTTCCTGCATGTCATTCCTCGCTCTCTCTCTCGCTCCCTGATTTCCATCTCTATCCTCTGTCCCATCTCTCAAATAAAGGCACAAAAAACCCCAAAATAAATCTTTGAAAAAAAAAAAAAAGTGGGTTTGTGGAAACATTCACACCAGTTCTAGAGGAATCCAGACATAGAAATGTTGGAGGATGTCGAGGGGAACTTCATTAGTATTCATCCATGAATATATGCACCAAGTTTCAGAGAAACCCGTCCAGTAGTCGTGGAGATATTACACGTTGTACCTCGGTTTGAAGTTCAGATCCTGTATCTGCCCTGAAGCCTGTTTGTGGTCCCTTTGAAGATCGCTGCTCCCAAACAAGTCGTGTTGCACTGAATTCAACTTTCTGGCTCTGAAGCATTAAGTTAATCTGTCACACTACCAAGCATGTGAGACCTAGGAGCATGAAAATCCTCTGATATTACTTAGAAACACCCCCCCTTCCACTTGCCCTTTTCCTGGCATCATATGTTGGCATTTCCAAGAGACAAACATGTCCTGTTATTAATATGTATCATACATGTAACCTCTACACTGGCTTCCCACATGCAGCCACTGCTGGGAGGAACATTGCATCGACCGGCCTGCATACGGAAGAGAAATGTCAGAGGTGGACGCACGTGCCCTTTAGGCTGTGTGCTACTTCAGGGACATGCACGCCAAAAACAATCATGGCAGCACGGCTCATAGCGTGGCCTCCTCTGAGCCTTTGTGTCAGGAGCGGGATGCCCGAGAGCAGGGAACTTATTAAGGTTGTGAAGTGGACGATGGAGTATCGTATCATAAAGTACTGGAGCTTTAGAAAAACACATCTACTTCATAGGACGGGTGTAAAGGGAAGGGCTGAATAACTTCAAACTTGTTCACGTATCAAATTATTTTGATTCGTGAACATTGCAATACCTTCATAGTTGTGCAGCTTGCAGAAGTTTGCCTGCAGGTTTTGATAACTGGAAATCAGAAATGACCCAATATGGGGTGCTGAAGGACTTCTATTTTTAAATGTAGTGGAATCAAATCAGGTATTAATATCATTTGACTGTTACAAGTTTCTTAATGTGTCCCTGACTAAGGCTTTTCCTAGTCGAATCAGAGCAATGGTCAAATTTTGCTTATCGCTCAGGAGCCACAATCTACGCATCTGTCCGCCCATCGACACAGAAACAGCGGTCTTTACTGTCTTTTGACTCAACATTTGAACATTTACTGAACTCTCCTTTTCATATAATTCAAACACAAACAGTCCTGCTGCATCGACAACGTCCCCACGATTCAGATCCAGAGGAAGATTTAGTCCAAACACGGTGGCACTGGTCACAGGAAAGTACTCAGGAAAGTTACCTGTGACCAGTGCTGTCACAGGTAACTGTATGTTAAAATCTCTCTGCTGACGTCATTGACTGTATATATATGGACAGCATGTCTCTATCTCATATTGTATTGTACAAAACCCCCCTCTCACTGGACAGGTGCTAACACACTGGTGACGTCCTTTAGATGCTAAACATGTTGACGCCACGCCCCTCCAACAAACCGAAGCAAACACTTGCCTTTCCTCCTCTGCTCCGAAAACGCTGCAAGGAGCCTCATTTGTCAACAGAGCTGTCAATCATGACGTTACATCTGCTTTGTTTTGCATATTCAGAAAAGATGAACTTTGGACATGACTCAGCTTGATAAGAAGTAAAGAACCGTCACAACAGAATCCAGCTTTGACTTTAGCTTTATAGTTTGACCCAAGTCCCATCTGTTAGCACGAGGAGGCGGGGTTTATGCTACTGCAGCCAGTCAGCAGAGGGCGCTCTACATATTCTGGCTTGGCTCCCAGGCAGCTGTTGCTTTGTTCATGTTAATTTACAGTCTGCGCTCGGCTGACAGTGATGAATGCAGCAGTTTAAGGTGATCTGTGAGGTCGTTTATAATCTGCATGTAGCTCTGATTGGATTTAAATCTTCCCCTAATGGCAGCCGGTGGTCGTCAAAACGGCCCGGATTTATTGAAAAAAAGACAAATAGTCATTGAGAGATTTTTTTATTTTTTGAGAGCATCATTTCCTTTACATCTTGAAAATGATTTTTTAATGATCACAGGCATGAAGGATTTCATTTATGAAAGCGGTGGATGAAGCCGGAGTAGGTGAGACATTAGCCTGGTCGGTGATGTTGAGACACACACACACACACACACACACACACACACACACACACACACACACACACACATCTCCAGCATCACACATTTCTCTCATAATCACTTTAATGGCTGCCAGCTCTACAGGGCTCAGACACTCCAAAGGGTAATTTGTTCCAAGTTGCCACACAGCCTCCTTAACTCAGGGCTAATGGTGGAGAGCTAATGTCAACGGCTGTGAGAAAATGACTCCTGGCGTTTGATCTTTATCGCGTTCACCTCGAGTGCCTCTCCTTAAAGAAAGTGACGTCTCCAGGAGGACTGACAGGAGCTCACCTGGAACTGAGCGGTCGCTTTTTTTACATGTTTGATTTCATCACAAAGAATGAGGAAAAAATGTGTAATATTTAAAATAATAATGAGATGTGAAGCCGAACATGTTGTGTTAACTTCTTCAAAATATAACAACCATTTAACGAACACCAAAGCCCCTGAACACGCTAACAGCTGACAGTGACCCTGAAACTAGCGTTAGCTAACGTTAACTAGCTAATGTTTTGACGATGCATTTCTCTTCCCAAACTGCAAAATCGACCCAAAAATTCATAAAAGCTGTCCGTACTTTTGTAGAATTTCGTCCTGCAGCGCTCTACAGTACCTGCTAATTCTCCACATGCTGTAGTCCACGAGCGTCGTGTACTATGGCGCCGTTAGCTGACGCTCTTTCCTCCAGTTGGTCTGTGTAGCGAGTCTGAAGATGCCGCTAGAATGAAAATGCACAATAAGTCAAGTATCGTCAGTTAATACATTTTTTATCATCATTTATTTAAATTTTTTTCTACATTTTGAAAAACTAGTATTAGAACCCGAGTCCAACTAGCGTTTTTTTTCGGGTAGAAAAACATGAACATGAATTGTTTGTGTGCTGAGAAGAAAAAGTGCTGCATGTCCATCCTGTCTCTATGACAACAGTCTGCACCGTTTCTGAGTGTATACATGACGGAGCCTGCTGCAGGCCAAGACAAGCTGGACAGAATAGATCGACCTGGACAGGAAGTCAGACCAGGAAACAAACAGAGCGTCTGGTAGATTTCAAAATAAAACACAGTAAACGGACTCCTGATTGTAGTTTCCATCACTTTTATCAACATTACGTCAAAACTCAGAAAGACAAAGCAACGTGTTGTTTGCACTTTGTTCTCTTTATTCCCGCTCTGCTGCGCTTACGCTCCAGTGGGGCGAGTCGCCCGCCGTCTGACGGCGCAAAACTGTGGCGCTGACGAAACGCAGTGTGGACTTCGTAGAGGGGGAAGTAAGGGGAAGGGTCCTCCTTTAGATATATGTAGACATCACTGTGGAGGACTTTGATGTGTTTAGAGATTTTAAAAAGTGTCCCGTGTTCTGTATGAGGGTCACACGTGCCCAAAACCTTCAGATTAGGGTTAGGGTAAGGGTTAATATCTCAGTATTTCTGTGGTGTGAGCTCTGAAGACCTTCTTACTTTGAGCAGTCTGTTTTTCTGAGACTTTGCTGTCGCTCTGTCTGCAGCGAGATTCATTCCTGTCAGGATAAAAAGATATAGAGGGTGACGACCTTCGGTTTAATTTTGTCTCTGATAAAGAAGGGAGGCCAAGCGAGACGAGGAGTGATGAAGTGTTAAATTAAAAAACCTGAGGAGACCCCGTAAAGAACCTTGTGTCATTTAATTACTTTCACAGTATTACACATTAACTCCAAGGTTTTCCTGATGCATTTTTAGTCTGTTTTTTATTATTTTTATTCTTTAAAGGGGACATATCATCCCCCTCCTCCAGCTTTTCAAACAGTCCCCCTGTGGTCTAAATGAAACATCTGTGCTGTGCTTTGGTCAAAATATAACATGAATCAAGCACCAGAGGAGGTTTGTGACCCTGTATAAACCAGCTCTCTCAGAACGCTCCGTTTTGGTGTGTGTGTCTCTTTAAATGCAATGACTCTGTGTTGTAAGACTTATGCAGACCACAAACAAAGGACTGGATGGTTTATTTCACATGTTGTGGGTCAGTAGACACTCAGGTTACATAAATATATGTTCAAAAACACTGTACAAGTGGATTTTTTATAATATGTCCCCTTTAAGTGTTTTTGTGTTCACTTTCATTTCATGCTCTCAACGGGTTTCCATTTGCGCTTCTTTCCCTTTTGCTATCACGTTTGTGGACAGTAAATGACAGCTGTGTTTATAACCTGTGCATAATTACAAGCTTTGTCACCTCTAACATGTTGGTACGCTGCGCTGAGTGACTGAGAGATGCATGGCCTGCCCTGAGCCGCCTGTCTGATAGCCAATGTTGCATTTTGGTCTCCTCCCTTTTTTCTTCCTGTTCCCTTAAATCTTCTTTATTTTCTTTTGTGTATGTAATGAACGTAACTGTGTGTCTGTTTCTTCTTTTCATTTGTAACTTGGATGAAACATAAAAAAACACAATCAAAAGGGGGACAAGCAGGTTCATTCTATGTGCATGTGCTTTCCCCCCCTAGACTCTGGCTGCCCTAACGAGAAATTCGATAAATCTGCTTCCAAACCATCTCGCACAAGCTTTGCATGTCCACTCTGGTCCTGAGGAAATTAACAAGCGAATAGAGAGCGCCATCGACTTACGGAGTGGCGATAAGTTGAGAAGAGAGCATATCAAGCCGTTCTCACTGATGTTTAAAGACTCCAGCCTGGAAGAGAAGGTAGCTGGGGTTTTAGACAGATAACTGTTTTTTTTTTCTTTCTCTCTCCCTCCTCTCGTCTACTTTTTGTTTTTTTAGAAGAAGATTTCCCGAAGCAAAACAAGAACCAACTTATTTTTTTCTCTGTCCTGTCATGAGTAATCTAAAGGCACCTGAGAAGGGTATCGTGTAGCTCACGGACTTTAGGACTAATTAATACCCTGTTCCAGGATTTACTTTCCTCCAGTTGGTCCGTGTAACGAGTCTGAAGTGTGCCGCTAGAAAAAAAATGAATTTTGAATTTGATGAATGAGTATTTTAATTATTTCTACATTTTGATGAACTAACATCAGGCCCCGTGTCCAGAACGCGTTTGTGTCCTCGGGAGTGCCTGCATGAAGCGCCGCACGTCAGTCCTGTCTCCATGACAACAGTCTGTTGATAACAGCCGCTGTATGACCGACACTGCTCTGTGACTTTTTACTGCATGTTTTATATGTCTGATTGTTATGTCCTGATCAGACGAGGGAGGGAGGATGATGATTTTCAACTTCAGAGTTCAGAACAAAACACAAAACAGGCAGAGCGCTCGGAAAAAAAAACTCTTGGAGCTTTTTCTCCTGGCAACCGCCTGTTGCTGCCAACGCGCTCTACTCATTAGAAACAATTGAAAAAAGACGCTGGCGCTCGGAAAAGAAACGCTAGGTGAACACGGGGCTTTAGTTCACTTTACGATGACATTAAAACTGACATTATTGTTTTTAGAGTTGATCTGTATTTTACCATCTCTACAACAATAATTAACTTAAATCAAATCAATAAAAATGTGTAAATAGTAGGGCTGTAAATCGTTATTAATCGCTAAATTTTTTAAGTTGATTGCAATTAATCACATTTTTAATCGCATGTTTGAAATTCCATTATATCACATTTACAAATAAAAATAGAAAGGCTTTTATTTTGAAATTTTGAACTGTCTTAAGCTGAGAGTACTTTACTTTCGCTTTGAATTCAGCCCTGCTTTTATTTTGAAATACAGTGAGGACCTTCTGGTAGAGTGAAGGTTAGGACAGGAAGTTAATCACAGAAACAGGAAGTGGTTAGGGATCCCAAACTGATGTCAAACAGCTCAAAGGAACGGTAACAAAGGTCAATGTGTGATGTCATAAGGTCAATGTGTGATGTCATAAGGTGGATATTACTTTGGACTCGTCAGCTGAGCTGTTTGAGAGTTTGTTAAAGTGAAATGAGACATTCAAAGATGCAGCAGTGTCCTTCTTTTACATCACTGAGACTACAGGGAGACACTGAGGACCACTATCTACGGAGAGCCTGAAGGGACAAAATGACATGAGATTTAAAAAGTGAATGCATGAATTTCAGACCTTAATTAATCACGACTAACTAGTTAATCCTGACAGTTAATACACAAGCATTTCAAATTAAAGATATTTTCACTTTTATTTCTGCATATACTAAAATAACCTTGAGCGAATTTAAAATCCAAACTCTGTGGGTGGTGAACAACCTTCATTAATTTTGTTTTGATCACTTTTCAAAGACTGGATGAAAAAAAATAAAAGCCCAAATTATTTTCTGGGTCGGCACACTTCAGACTGCATAAAACAAGAACGAAACAGTCCCAATTTGTGACTGTCGATACTTTTAATCAGAACAACAATATACCATTTTTTAAATCTTTTTTTTATTGAGTTACAGCGAATATCATTCTCTAACATTAAACTGAATTAAACCAGTTTAAAACTCTACATCGATGTTCGGTACGGCGGATTAGTTTTGCTCAGGTCGGAGAACCTCCTTCAGTTTACTCATGACCTCTCAAGTCCAAGGACCCCTTTCACTTTTTACAGTGTTGTGGGAAAAAAGTTGACATTTTCAACTTTTCCTTTATTATTTTTTTGACAGGAGCACATTGCATTCATGAAAGAAAAGTTAACATATTTCTGAGGGACTTTCTGAATTAACAAATGACCCGCCCCATGATGATGACTTTACTTCTCATTATTATCCGACCATTCAAACAAAACAAAACGGGGGTTTCTTACTTCTCAGCTAGAGTTAGCGGCAACCTCCGGTGTTGAAAAGTGAAGCCGGTGCAAAATTCTGCAGTTCATCAAGTGTCCACTAGAGGCTGGCTGCAGAAGCACAGGAAGTCACATACACACCCATTCTAAAAATCCTGTTTTTACAGCAGAGATTAACATGTTTACCGCCTGGTTCAAAAAAACAAATTGATTAGCTCGATTGGCACACACTGTACCGTTTAGATTTTATTTACAATAGAGCTCAACAGTGTGGTTCCACAAGTGAAAATCTAATTCATTTTCTCCATAGCGGATTTGATTATTATCATTAATGTTATAATAACCAGCCAAGGTAGACTGACCACGAGTATGAAACGATGCTCCTGTAGAAGACGATATCCACCTCGTTTTCAGAAAACCATGGTTAATTGACAATATAAGGAAAAGATAACTACAGTACCCAAGATCATAGTGTCACAGCAACGTCTCTGATTGGTGGAGGTCGCTGTGACCATGGCGATGTTCCAGCCCCCTCCAGTTCCACTAGCGGGCTAGCTAGTAAGTTAGCTAACAGGAAATGTACTAATGACCTTGTTATGATGCCGTGAATGTTATTTACATATTCATCAACACAAAACTTGTGCTAACGATATTAAACACGATAACAACGACTTAAGTTACATTTAAGAAGACGCGATATCATTCCCAATGGATTGTGGGATGGGTAGTTTCTTGACACTGGAAAAAAAAATGTACACAGTGTTGTACCTTTGCCCATTTCTCTGTTTTTTTAACGCTGTTATTGCGCTGAATCAAATGTTTTATAGTCACGAGTATTGGTTAGCTGGTTGTCTTGGTTTTCTTGACAAAAATCTTTTTGTTAAATCTCAATGTAGGATTGAATGGACTCAAACAGACTAAAAAGTGGACATCACTGTTGAGCTCTATGACACAGAACAAGCAGTTGAAGAATGCAGAAAGTTGTTTTCTTCTTTATGGCCTTCATCGCTATAAAAACACAAAAAAATATGTTTATTGGTTTATCGACAGCTGACACTAAACTTTTGTTTTTCCCTTATAGCAAATTCTAATGACACATCTTGTCCAAAAAGAGATTGCCAGATGATTATTTGGTTGAGATGTTAATTCATAATCATGAGATATCAAAGTCACGATTAAAAGAAAAAGTTTCAGTGGATTTTTTTTTCTTTCGTGAATGCAATGTTCTTCGTTAGCTTTTTGTCCTTTTCTTTCCACCCTTGATTTTACCTTCATTTGCCCCTCCCCCTCCCCTTTCTCCCCATTTATGTCTCAATTCGAATCCCACCATCGTCTTCAAGTCTTTACCAATACCATTTTTTTAACCTCTTAACCTCTTCAGTACATGTGCAGTGATTTGCTGTTGGCCTCCTTTATTTTTTTTTTAAACTCTACTTTTTTTTGCCAAAGTTGTGATGAAACTTGAAACATCCTCTTGCTAATTTCCCAGCACCCTTTGAGAAAGAGACAGAGCGAGGAGAAGGGGGGCAGCGGGGTTCATGGGGGGGTTGGACTAAGATGAGTCAACATTTTGGTCCAGACCGGTCACTCAAAAGTCTAAAGTTTTACACCTTTATTTAGGAAATGCTAATAGCTTTTGGCTAAAAGTTTTTTTCTATTTATCCCCAAACAACCTGTTAAAATCTTGTCAAGTTTATTCCATTAAAATTTGTTAAAGGTCAAATTTGTACGTTGATTTTCACCCGAAAAGGTAAAACATAGAGATTAAAGTGCAAATTAAAGGAACAGCACAACATTTTGGGGGGAAAAAAAGGTTCAGATACTTAATGTTTACTACATTTAGAGGAACATTTTATAATATTACACAACAAGGGCTGTCAGCATTGACTAATTAAGCGTGATTTATTTAGATCTGTAATTATTATTATTTTTTTATCGCGATTAATCTCAAGCTATTTTGTCCCTTTAGGCTCCCCGTAGATAGTTGTCTCCCTGTAGTCTCAGTGATGTTAAAAAAGGACACTGCTGCATCTTTGAATGTCTCATTTCACTTTAACAAACTCTCAGACAGTAATATCCACCTTATGACATCACACACTGACCTTATGACATCACACATTGACCTTATGACATCACACATTGACCTTCCTTTGAGCTGTTTGACCTCAGTTTTGGATCCCTAACCACTTCCTGTTTCTGTGCTTAACTTCATGTCCTAACCTTCACTCTACCAGAAGGTCCTTACTTTATTTCAAAATAAAAGCATGGTTAAAATTAAAAAAGGAAGTAAAGTACTCTCAGAATGGAAATTCAAACATGCGATCAAACGTGTGATTAATGTCGATTAGAAATTGTTTTCTTTGACAGCCCTTTACACAACCTTTTTTTAAGTTGACTAATGTGCAGAAACACTTTTCTTAGCCTACAGGTAGATGTAACAGATCATACCAACCGCAAGACCCACAAAGTTTATTTTCCCCCCACATTGTCACTAATGCTAAGCTAAGCTAATTCCTTCCCGATTATCATCTCGTGAAACAGAAGACATTTCCCAAAGTACAGAACTATACGTTTTAAATTAAACCTATTATCTTTTAAGCTTTCAAAAACCCTCTCCCACCTCACTTTAGCGTCACAGTTAGCTTATTTTGTAGCTTTTGTTTTTTGTGTCTGACTCAGTTAACGGCTAACAGCTAGCATTGTGCTTGTGAGCTTTACACCTCTCCCAGGACCCCACAGCTAACCCACCGGCTCCTGTCTCTCTCTAACGCTTGTGGTTGACCCGTTGCATGCATCTGTGCCGGTGTCTTGGTGTGTTTGACGTGCATTTTAACGTCTTTAATGTCAGTCCTCTCTGTTTGTCTGAAAACCCGTTTCTCCATTTACCCCTCACCTCCTCTTTCTCCTCTTTATTTCTTCTTCTCCTTCTTCCCTTCGCGGTGCAGTACTCCCAGATGAGAGACGAGGTGTTCAAGTCCAACTTGGTGTGCGCCTTCATCGTGCTCATCTTCATCACAACCATCCAGAGCCTGCTTCCATCTGCCAGGTAAAGACGGACTAACAGCATTCAGAGCAGATTCTGTTCGTGTTCTGGTTTTATTTATCTGTATTTAATGTTTTAGAAAGCTACAGAAGCCCCATAGGGCAAGTGAAATGAATCGGGTGATACAAATTCTAACAGCCTGTCCTAACAGCAAGCGATGTGAGGAAATGCCACGGACAAATTCCTATTGGAGTGTCCTAAATGCCAACAAATGACGTAGCATGGTGTGAGCAGCGTGGCGTGACGCAGCGTGGCGTGACGCAGCGTGGCGTGACGCAGCGTGGTGTGACGCAGCGAGCCGTGACGCAGCTAGGCTTGACGCAGCGAGGCGTGACGCAGCTAGGCTTGACCCAGCTAGGCTTGACCCAGCTAGGCTTGACGCAGCTAGGCGTGACACAGCTAGGCTTGACGCAACTAGGCGTGACGCAGCTAGGCGTGACGCAGCTAGGCTTGACGCAGCGAGCCGTGACGCAGCGAGGCTTGACGCAGCTAGGCGTGACGCAGCTAGGCTTGACGCAGCTAGGCGTGACGCAGCGAGCCGTGACGCAGCGAGCCGTGACGCAGCGAGGCGTGACGCAGCTAGGCTTGACGCAGCTAGGCGTGACGCAGCTAGGCTTGACGCAGCGAGGCGTGACGCAGCTAGGCTTGACGCAGCTAGGCTTGACGCAGCTAGGCGTGACGCAGCTAGGCTTGACGCAGCGAGGCGTGACGCAGCTAGGCTTGACGCAGCTAGGCTTGACGCAGCTAGGCGTGACGCAGCTAGGCTTGACGCAGCGAGGCGTGACGCAGCTAGGCTTGACGCAGCTAGGCTTGACGCAGCTAGGCGTGACGCAGCGAGGCGTGACGCAGCTAGGCTTGACGCAGCGAGGCGTGACGCAGCGTTACTACCCCTATGCCCTGTTTCAACTAGTTTCACATATTAACTGAAACTGACTTGTTACCAAGCAACCCAAACTTTTTCCTGCGATCTGCTACTTTGTTGGTTTCCATGGTTACCACCGATCAGCTACCTGGTTTAATGTAAAGTTATTTACAGGTCTGAGGTACCAGCTAGATTATTTGGGACCGACACTGTCTGTATGGTTTTATTATTTTGCCATCAATTTGGTTTTCTGCAGGATGGTAACCATGGTGATCCAGTTTTCCATCCTCATCATCCTCCACTCCTGCCTGGTCCTCGTCACGACGGCCGAAGACTACAAGTGTCTGCCTCTGGTTCTTCGCAAAGCGTGCTGCTGGATCAACGAGACCTACACGGCACGGAACGTCATCATCTTCGTTTCAATCCTCATCAACTTCCTGGCGGCCATGATCAATATAGTAAGTGGCATATCCACTTTCTTATGACTTCAGCTCACATTCGATGCTCTAAAATCTTACCCTGCACAACATCCGGGATATACACAATTCAGAACGGCAGATTTTGGGAATTTCTAATTTTTTTCTCTCACCCTAAACACTCAGATATTTTATCCACACGTTTGCACACAGAGAAAAGATGTTTAATATGAAGGTAGATATGTTGCAAAATGTGAGTGAGAGCTTGTAGAATGAGATGTGAGAGCTTGTAGAATGAGATGTGAGAGCTTATAGAATGAAATGTGAGAGCTTGTAGAATGTGATGTGAGAACTTGAATGAAAAAAAGTGAACTTGTATGTAAAAATGTTTACTTGTATAAAAAATCCACTACTTTTCTCTTGTGAATCTGCGCTGCTTGAGTTTTGCAACACATTTTGCGAGACGTCTGTAGAAAAACAAATCTGTACTTGTAGAAATGCCCCCTCCCCCTCCCCCTCCCTCCCCCTCTCGCTGTGTGTCTGCTTGTGGGGGGAATTGGCCAATCAGAAGTAGGTTTCCAGTGAATGCAGTTTCCAGTGAATGTAGATATCTTATTTGTACACTGATCCTGCACCGGTTTCAGAGCGCACAAAAAAATAACCTCTCTTGGTCTCTCCCAGCTGTGGTGCGATTTCGACAAGTCCAGCACTTTCAAGAACCAGACGTACAACGCATCGACCTCCATCCCAGACATCTGCTTCTACCCAGAGGTACCTGCCGAATGATGTGTCTGAGATTTTGCAGTCAGGTTCATCTGTTGTGTTTTTTTATGAATTAAACATCCTCGACATCCTCCTGCCTGAACCCAGAGGGAGGTCTCGCCTCAGACAACGACGACTGATGGAGCCATGAGATCATCACGGAGCCAACATCCATTATGTTATTTTGCTCATTCAATATGCAGCTGATTGATGAACTCAATAAGGGAGCAGAATTTGTATGGCTCCCTGGAACCTTTATTCCCTCCAGAGGGTCAGGAGAGCTGGCTTGTCCAAATAAGATCTGGTTAATAAAAAAGAGAGTTATTCGATGTTTTAAGGGGTGAGAAATCCAGAGCAGAATACTAGATTAGACCAAAGAAGGAGAATTATCCTTAAAGGTCCAATATGTGAGCTATCTACTGAATGAAATGATGACCTGACTATATGATCAGACATTAAGGAAACATGCTATGTTGAAGTGCTGGCTTCTCTGACAACAATGCAGCAGTCAGTATGTCCTCCTTCTAACTTTAGATTCTGCTCCTGAATGCTCTGGATTTGTTTGGACCAGAGAAGGTTGGCGGTTTTAAGACACCCCCCCACACGGCCCGTTTTGGACGCCCCTCGGTTTGCCAGATATGAGAGCAGTTATCAGGTCAACAGGTGTTGCAGCGTGGAAGCGGGTCAAGAGAAGTGGTTCAGATAGAAGTGATTGTACCCGACCTAAAAAGCCTCTGCATGTTTCTAATAAGCTCCACGAGCAGAAACGTGCTCAAACTAGGATCAATGTTGGAGATGTTTTTGAAAAATGGAGAGAGGTTAGAACACAGAAAGGTTTACAGACCCATGCAGAGCTGGATAAACACTGAAGCTTCAGAGTCCACCACATGGTGACCTGTGTGAGACAGCTCTCTACAATGTTTAGAATTTAGACTGCAGTACCCATTTTAACCACTAGGTGTCAGAGTTGCATAGTCAGTAGCCTTAAGTGCAGTGTGCTGCTGGATACTGACTGTTTTTCTCATCATTTGAAGGACCTCTTCATAATTTACACAGAGAAGTGAGATTATGATTCAAGTCAGACAAAATAACATCTAATTATTTAATTTTTCTAATATTGAGGAAAACAAGTCATCCAATCGGAGTGCATGGACTTTAAAAGATGTTTTTTTTTTTTCACCCGAGAAGGAGAGTTTAGTGAAAAATGTTATAGAGTTGCACTCAGCCACGTCCCTCTTTGTTTCTGTGTCCAGTACTTCGTGTTCACGGGGGTCCTGGCGATGGTGACGTGTGCCGTGTTCCTGCGGCTGAACTCCGTGTTGAAGTTGGCGGTGCTGCTGTTGATGATCGCCATCTACTCCCTGCTGACCGAAGCTTTCTACACCTCGCTGTTTCTTCGCTACGACACCGTCCACCACAACACTGAGTGAGTGTTTATAAAGGATGTGTTCAACAATCAACCAATGCTAGTATCCAAAGGAAATTTCACGAGATATGTTGCAAAGTCCTACATCTGTCTGAATCCACTGTTAACGTACCGGAGAAACACAGGTCTCATGTTTTAAAGACGTTGTATTATCCCCCCTCCTCCACCTTTTCAAACAGTCCCCCTGTGGTCTAAATGAAACATCTGTGCTGTGCTTTGGTCAAAATATAACATGAATCAAGCACCAGAGGAGGTTTGTGACCCTGTATAAACCAGCTCTCTCAGAACGCTCCGTTTTGGTGTGTGTGTCTCTTTAAATGTAATGAGCACCACCTGAGTTTTCCCAGTAGACATCACCTAGACATCCCCTCCCCTCCCCTGGTATCTCCACCCCCAGCCTAGAAGAAAACTTTTGCACAGGTCCACCATTTTTATTCTCACTACAGAGGAGTGATGTGTATGGGGAAAACCCGGGGGGGGGGGGGGGGGGGGGGGGGTTCATTTCATTTAAAGAGACACACACACCAAAACGGAGCGTTCTGAGAGAGCTGGTTTATACAGGGTCACAAACCTCCTCTGGTGCTTGATTCATGTTATATATTTGACCAAAGCACAGCACAGATGTTTCATTTAGAGTGTCTCAAAAGCACGGGTCTGTTCCTAATGTGTTGATATAATGTTTACAGCCTTTTTTATGTTTCAAACATTTGTGTCCCTGTCTCTGACTGAAACTGACCGCTGCCCTCGTCTTGTGCCCTCTCACTCAATGAGTGATCTGATTAGATTTGACATCATCAGCAGCTCCAGGTGTAATAAAAAATGAAGTTGTAATTAGTGAAACTTAATCCCTAATTCCTCCAAAGGTTGGTCATAAATGTACCTTTTGATTTGTCTCTTTCTTCCTCCTTAAAAAGAAACGCATGTAGACGGGCTGACCTTTTTTTATGGACACAAATGTTGCAAATGTGAGAAAACTCATCTCGCAGGTGTTCTCAGAGCTCGTACGATGACCTTTACAGCAGCAGTATATGAAAGCTTATAACCAAGAGACGGGTGGGGGGGGGGGGGGGGGGGGGGGGGGGGGGGTTACCTCCATGCAGCAGAGGTTTCCATTAGAGCTCCGAAGGGTGTCGATGGGAGCCACCTTCATTCTCGCCTTTACGGCCCTCCGAGATCTGAAAGAGAAAGGTCAAGATAAAAGACTCGGGATGCTGTTAGTTTACCACATCATAAAGTCACACTCTTGACTCATATCTTTTTTATTTGTTTCTAGAATAGTGGAGTAGCATTAATACGATACTTATAGTACACAAGGTGACATTTGTTTGCATGTGGGAACGCAAACAGCCAGATTTTTTGCTCACATTTCATCGGGAGTTGCTCCTGTCAGCCTCTGAATATTTCTCCGAGCGAGCTGATGTGAGAACACAGCAGGATATAATCAGCTTGAGTGAATTGGGGGGGTCTCTTCCTCTTTCTTCTTTTCACTCCAACACACATCATTCCTCTTCATTTTCCTTCACTGACAAACTTCGGTTTTCACAGGAATAATCCATGAGATGCTAAGCAGTGCAATGAGAGAGAGTGCGGTCAGATGGGGCCCCATTAGGGAGGCTTCCTACTGTCATTGCAAAATTTGCACATTTTGAGCTACTGCTGTTGTGTTCAGTTTGTCAGCATTTGAGGAAACCCTTACTGGTCTGGGGCCCTGAGCAGTTTCCTGCCTTGCCTGTTGATAAGCAGCGCCTCCAGGGGGTGGTGATGTTTATTCCCTGTGATCGCTGCACGACCATAGACTGTCTGCACGCCACCGCTGCAATCTCTGTGCTCTAATGAACCTACTGCTGCATGTTTCCTGTTCTCCAGTATGTTCATCTCCACTCTTTAGTTCACATTGAGATTCTGTTCAACTACACGTAGCATTGATAGAAAGACAGATATTCTCATTATAGCGTCGTGTAGAGGACTCTGTTGCTACATCCACCACTTCCATGTCATTTTTATAACATTGCGTCGTACCTCAGGAGACCCCCTGTGCCCCCCCTCCCGTCCAACATGGATAATCTCCCGCTGTGAGGTGCATGTGTGGACGGAGACATCAGGAGGATTTCAGGAGTGAATATGTGAAAACAGAGACATATATTTAAATAATTGTTTTTCAGAGCGCTTCTCTCCGGCGTTCATTGTTGCTAGGTTACAGAATTTCTTCTAATGCTGCCCTGGGTAGTGACAGTAAGGTCAGTTTTAATAGCTCTGTATGCTTCATGTTTTCCAGTAATCAAAATGCTGCATTGGTAGCCTCGTGGTTAGTAATCAAGCCCCATGTATGGAGGCCGTGGTCCTTCAGGCGGGCGGGCCGGGGTTCGAATCTGACCTGTGGCTCCTTTCTCACAAGTCACTCCCTTCTCTCTCTCTCTCTCTCTCTCTCCCTGATTTCTGACTCTATCAACTGTCCTGTCTCAAAATGAAGGCGTGAAAAGACAAAAACTTGACGGGATCTCATCACATTTGAAAATCATCCTCTTACATCCTTTTCCTCTCTTCTGAACAGAAACTTCCTGGGGACCAAAGAGACGTCTCTACTCCTGATGGCCATGTTCCTCCTCGCCGTGTTTTACCACGGCCAACAGGTGAGAGCACACCAGTCACAAACGTCTTCTTCATCACTGACCCTCAGTTACAGTTTATCAAAAATCCAAAACCTGCCAAGGAGACGTTAAATCAGAAATAAAGGGGACGCCCGCTGTCTTCTGTTTAAAGCTCATGCTTCCATTACTTCCTTTAGAGGACTCGGATCGTTATAGAATCATACAAACACAAACTCCTGCAGCAGGTCTGTGTTCTCCAGATGTTTTACACTGTGATGGATCGATGTCACTGAGGAACATTTAACTAAGTAACAAGAAATGCTGGAGCTTTAGCTTCCTGTTGCCTCTCGCTTTGTAGTTTGTATTTCAATCAGGAGAGATGAGAAGTGAATGAAGAAAATTATTACAATGAACAACATGGAAATGTGACTAGACAGAAAGACTTTGGCGCTTGGACTCTATGGGGGGGGTAGATGTGTTTGGAGAATGACTCCCCCCATGAAGTCCAGAGCCTGGTGGTGGTGAAGCTGATGACCTGATGGGTGAAGAATTGATGGATGATGATGAATGTGGGAAGACAGGTGGTGATGGGGTGTTCGCACAAAACATCAGAATGGAGGAACTAAAGGTAGAGAAAGAATCTTATTTAAACGGGGAGCAGAGCGATGATAGGCTGACAATGAGGGAGGAACGCCATGTGATTGGTGCAAAAAGGGCTGAATGAGAAAGACCCGATCATGAAGGCAATTATAGTCATCCCGACTCAACTTACGCTACAGCTTCATTTGAGAACCGTTTTAACAGGATTGAACTATGACCTCCAGCTGCTGCAGCCGGCTGGACGTGTGTTTCATAAAGAGTAACTCTGGACAAGCATCGCCTCCAGACCCTCCAGAGGACATCATCCTGTCAGGTGCTCTTCTTTATCTGACCTCTGAGTGATGCTGCTTGAGACACAAACACTGACTGAAACAAAAACACTTCTTTAAACAATAAAAGACTCACTTTTTATTAAGCAGCAGTCGAGTAAGGAGCCCGGGGAAAACTGGTATCAGCGCGTTGCTTTGGTGCTCTCTCTCTATGGAAACCTTTGATCATCCGGTTCAGCAGCTCAGCCGCGGACAGACGGCCGTAATTGAAGGTCCTTTGTAGCCTCGTAAAAGTAGAAAGCGGCTGCATTTGAAGTCGTCCGCAGGCGTATTGATTTAGCCGGGGTCAGTCTCTGGACTTGTTTTGTAACACGGAGACAACGACAGCTCACAGCGGGAGGCGTGCGGCTCTCACAGCTCTGAAACGCTGTTTGTCTGAGACGCATCAGGCCAAAAGAGAGGAGGCAAAATAAGGCTTTTTCTGAGCGTCAGCGTCTTTTTTCAACTGTGTTCAGTAAGGAGGGAGCGTTTGAAGCAGCAGGCGGTCGCCCCGAGAAGAAGCGCAGCACTCAGCGTCTTTTTCCTGAGCGCTCTGCCTTTTTGTTGTGCAGCCGCTCCGAGTGCTGAAAAACCTTTTTCAGAAAGGTGCTGCCGATGTCACAAGCGCTCTTTTCAAAATGTCTGATATTGCCCGTAGTTTGCAGTTAAAAAGAAATCTGCAGAATCTGTGATACAGCGGTCGTTGTCATGGAGACCGGACGGACGTGCAGCGCTTTCCTTTTCTGGAAAAATCTCTAGGTGTTCACGGGGCCTAAGAGAGATGATTCACTCTTTGCAGCGAGGTCAGGTGAAATGCTCGATGTGATTCTGCTTCTTTACAGCGCAGAGGTAATAGTTTTGATTAGTTTAAAAAGATGGACGTCAAAGATGACAGCTCCCTGAAAGTGAAGCCCTAACATTCAGAGCTCCTCCATACTGACTGGCTGCTGGTTGACGTCCATGTGTTCATTTAAGTTTAAAATCCGCTGTATGTCTAATACACTCTTAATATTTTTGCATACTGCATTTGATAGCAGCATGTCTCCTGCTCAAAGCAAACCAAAAGATCCAGCAGAAACATATATCAGCAAAACAAACACCAGCTCCATCGTTTGTATTCTGAAGGAAGAACACGGCTCTTCTGTCCTTTGAAACGTCTCACAGTGTACTGTGATCTGTTGTGGAGAGAGTATAAAAACAGGCGTTGGAGCTCCTTTCAGAGGCTCTTTAAGCGATTCGATTGTGCTGTGGAGACGAGCACGTATGAGCAGAAAGATGGAGGAGACTGGCTCTTTTATTCCTCTCTGCCGTTCTCATTACCGCGCCTTCATTCACAGCTTGTTTAAAGATGAATAAAACCACATTTAAACATATTTTTCTTCTATTTCGTGCTTCAATTACACAACTTATTATGTGAGCCGCCACATGAAACACCTTTTGATAGGAGACACATAGACGATCACAGCTCACCGGGATAAAGACTTTTCACTGTAACTGTTAAATATGGAGTCAAGCCGTACTGTCCCTCGTTCAGATGTTAAGAAGCAGCAGAGGAGACCAGATGAAGTCCTCTAACAGAATGAACCGACGACAGAACAGAAGCCAGAGGAGGTTGTTCTTTAGAAACGCAGCCCTGGTTCACGGTACGATTTATTTTACAAAATGAGACTGTAGATAAATGATGACTGAAAAGGATTCCTTTAGGGGCTGCTAACCCGCTTGTCAGTGTTGTTTGGCCTTTTAAAGGGGACATATTCTGAAAAATCCACTTTGACAGTGTTTTTGAACATATATTTGGGTAACCTGAGTGTCTACTGACCGACAAAATGTGAAATAAACCCATCCAGTCCTTTGTTTGTGGGCTGCATAAGTCTTACAACACAGAGAAAAATGCTCTGTTTCAAATGTGCTCTCCTTGTGATGTCACAGTGGGATTCTGGTAAAAAAAAACACCTCACGATTAATCTTTACATCCCTACTCAGCAGTGATGACATCATCAACTCTGTGAAGCTGAAGCTTTTTCAACTCTGCAGATAAGGCTCTTATTTTGAAATAATAAGGGTTTCTCTCTTTTTTTTATCACTTTATTGCAAACGTCATACACAATCATCATTCCAGACAGTTACTTATAAGAATGCGTTGCTAAAAAACTGAATATAATGTGTACATGAATTGCTGAATTCGTTTTTCAAATAAAGAAAAGGAAAAGAAAAAGGCACACACAACATCTAAAGTAGAGGTGGATTTAACAACAGCATATCAACATATGAATACAAATAATCAAACATGGAGAGCGGAGAGAAGTTTATATTTTTATGCAGAGAAATGCCAGTTCAGGTGAACAAAAGTCATCCTGAGCAGTGAAAGAGTCCACGGCTAAACAGACACAGGAAGGAGTGTCACTTAAAGACACTCAAACATTTACAGAACAGACGAGGAGAGGCCAAAGTACCGCCCATTAAGTTTGATTGACAGGTGACGATGATCAGATGTCAGCAACGAGTATGAATAAAAATCAAGTTGAAGATTTAAAACACAGCAAGTTAAACATCTGTCTCGTTAATGACTTCTGTCTACTTCAGTTTACACAACTCAGCAGAGACTCCAGACCAACAGTTATCAAACCAGAGTCCAGCATGTAGAGGCTGAGTGAATGTGGTCTGGACTCTGTGGAGGAGAGTCATGGTTTTAGAGATGCTGTAGAAGGACAGAATACCTGCTCTGTGATCCAGGTACACTCCTACTCTGGAGGACTGAGGACCTGAGACAGGAGTGCTGACATTGTTGTAATAAAAGTTATAACTGTTGTAGTCACAATCTAACCTCCAAGATTTGTCATTACATCCAAACACACATTGATCTGAGCTCCCTGCTCTGCGGATATTCTTGTGTGTGACTGCTACACAAACTCCTCCTCGTCTCCTCTCCACCTCCCAGTAACAACGTCCAGTCAGATTCTCTTTACTCAGGACCTGACCGCAATCAGTGAATCTGTCTAGGTGACTAGAATAAGACTGATGTTTACTCATTAACGTTACTTTTCTGTTCCCATCAGATAATATCAGCCGTGTGTATGTTGTATTTGGATCCAGTGTGATGTCACATGAATATTTTAAGAACTCAGCTCTGGTCATGTTCTCTGGTTCTGACAGTAAAAAATCCACTTCAGTCACTGTCTGTGAGATGTTTGTCCCTTTCTCTCTCAGGACGTCCTGTAGTTTATCTCTGACTTCTGACACAGCCGCTGTCACATCCTCAAAGAACCTCAGAGGACGGATCTTGATGCTGGATGAATGTGTAAATTCACTGAGTGGTGACAGTGAGGGGTAGTCGTGTAGAAACTGGTTGTGATCTTCTGTGTGTGAGAGCTTCTCCAGTTCAGCGTCTGTCCTCTTCAGCTCAGTGATCTCCTGCTCCAGCTTCTCCTGAAGCTCTCTGACTCGACTCACTTCAGTTTGCTGCTGGGATCTGACCTGCTGCTTGACATCAGAGCGTCTTTTCTCCATGAGACGGATCAGCTCAGTGAAGATCTTCTCACTGTTCCCCACTGTTTTATCAGCGGAGCCATTGATAGCCTCCACCTCCTGTTGGAGCAGCTTCACATCTTTCTCTCTGTCCTGGATTCTCTGCTGGATGTTTTGTCGACTCACCTCGAGCTCTCTCTGCCTCTCGCTCCTTTCTGCTGCAGCTGAGACTGTGTCATGACCTTTGTGTTCATCCACAGAGCAGAGATAACAAATAGACTGCTGATCAGTGCGACAGAATATCTTCATCACCTCATCATGACGACAGCAGACGTTCTCCTGGAGCTTCTTGGAGGGCTCCACCAACTTGTGTTTCTTTAATGGAGGTGCTTCTAAATGAGGCTGGAGGTGTTTCTCACAGTAAGAAGCCGGACACTGCAGACAGGACTTACAGGCTTTCAGTTTTCTCCCGATGCAGACATCACAGGCCACATCTTCCGGTCCAGCATAGCAGTGATCAGCACAAGCAGCTAGGAGTCCAGTCTTCTTCAGCTCCTCCACTAAATCTGCTAACATGGTGTTCTTCCTCAGGACAGGCCTTGGTGTGAAGGTCTGCCTACACTGAGGGCAGCTGTATATTTTCATATTTTTCTCTGTATCCCAGTGGCTTTTAATACACTTCATGCAGTAGCTGTGTCCACAGGAAATAGTAACCGGATCCTTCAGGAGATCCAGACAGATGGAACAGCAGATTTTCTTTCGGTCCAGTTGGTTTCCTTGCTGAGCCATTTCTCCTCTTAGTGATCGTGACGGTCAAATAGTTCCTCTTTCTCTGGATAGAAACACAGTCAGAGCTCTGATGGACAACAACTGTCTGCTCTTGTTGACTTGCTGCACTGAATGAGGTTTTTCAGTTCCAGTAATTAACAGTTTATAGTTCACACCCATCCTCATACCTGCAGGTCTGTGACGGGGAGGGAAGAGAGAAATAGTTTCATTGGGTGGAGATCACTGACAAAAGGATGGATGTTCAGATTTGACTGCGTTCCACAAAGAGCAGCTGTTTATAAGAGACAGGGTGTGTCTCATAAACAACAAACAATAAAAAAGGAAAACAGAGAAATCCATAAACAGATGGTTTCCATGACAGCCTTCACATGAATGGGCGGAGTTTGCAGCATTAGACCAATCACAGACATTGACCTTTTGTGTTTGAGAGCAGGAAGAATATGGAGGGGTTAACAAGCTCTGCTTCATTCCAGGAAGAGGAGCGGTGTGAGAGAGAGAGACTTGTTTACAACAGAGAACATTTTAATACAGTCCTTTAAGTCTTTTTGAACATCATTTAGAGTAACAGGTGTATTTTAGATGCACTTCAACAAATTCAACATATGAGTTCATTGTCACAGCTTTGAATCCCCACAGGACCTTAATGCACCAGATAATTACCTCATAACAGACTATAACAGCCAATGAGAGCCTTTGTTGAAAGGAGGTGCCGCCCCCTGGTCTGAGGGCCAATTACACGTGACTGTGCTGATGACTGACATCTCTTGTAGCCAATGAAATTCTCTAAACGTGATTCTGCTGCTTCTATCGATACTTGGGCGTAATTTCTTCATACTCACACTGAGGAGAGTTATTCAAAGTACGAGTGGTTTTCAGAGTGGCATTAAAAGTATTAATACGGTGATATTTATACCAAGAGAGGCTCTGAGTCAGGAATTATTTGCAGAAAACATGTATGTAGAATTAGACATTAAACACCCCCATAGAGCTGGAAGGGAATTAGGTTTGTGCTCGACTGTGAGGCTGGCAGTGGACTGGGGCCTCGTCCACACGTAGGATGGTATTTTTCAAAAACAGAGCTTTCTCTCTGCGTTACAGCCTTTCATATGCAAACTGTGTTTCAGGTCACTGAAAACGCACCTTCAGTAAAACTCCTTCCAGGGTGAAGATTTTCAGAAACTCTGTTTCAGGTGTTTCTGTGTAGACGGGGAAAACACAGATTTGTTTGCATTTTCAGGCTCACCGGGATAAAGACTCTTCACTGTAACTGTTAAATATGGAGTCAAGCCGTACTGTCCCTCGTTCAGATGTTAAGAAGCAGCAGAGGAGACCAGACGAAGTCCTCGAACAGAATGAACCGACGACAGCACAGAAGCCAGAGGAGGTTGTTCTTTAGAAACGCAGCCTCGTGTCTCAGCAGCAGGGATGTAACGATTCACTCAACTCACGATTCTCTCAGGATTTATTTTACAAAATGAGACTGTAGACAAATGATGACTGAAAAATATTCCTTTAGGGGCTGCTAACCCTCTTGTCAGTGTGGTTTGGATTAAATGCTGCATCATGTTGGTTGTGTTATTTATGTAGTTCCCCGTCTTCTTGTAATATTTGCACACAGTTTTTTGTCTCGTCTGTTATCTTCTCACCTCTTTCATTTTCTGTCTTGGTGAAGCCAAAATGCTTCCACACCTCTGATTTAAAAGACGGTGGTGCATCCTCAATTTCTAAATCTTGCTCTACAGCTGCTGACTCTCACCATGTTATTGAGATTCTTTGTTCGGAGTACCAATGTGAACCTCGACAGCTTTGAATTGATTTTTAACTGCCTCATGATTACTCTTTACATCCCTAAGATTAAGTTTAAACTGATTTTCAGAGTACTACTCAGCGTTTTAATTTTTTTATTTTTTTGAAAAGGGACAGTGTACATTAATCAACATTAAAACAGATGTAAATTTTCCCGAATTGGTCGACATCGGCAGTCCCTCTGCCAGATGTTCTTTGGCATCATAGAATTAAATGTAACCCATTATAATACGTTCATTGGTATAGAAAAAAAAAAAAAGAACAACAACAACAAATTCTGATTTATACAAATTGGGTTAAAAGAACTCCAACATAGGACACAGCATTAGATTTAATATTTTTATAAAAATGTACATCCTGATCAATATCATTTTCAAAACTAAATGATTTATATTGCGGTCCCTTTAGAAAACTTAGGTTTGACTCCTTATATTTTTTGTTATTATAATTAAATTCAACAAAAGAATTTTTCTTTTGAGAGAAATCATCGCTCTCATCCTTCAAAGGAAGGTAAATGTTTTCATCCATCATATTATCAAGAGAAAAAACATTGTATTAAAGTAAATCTCACAGCAATATACAGTGAAGCTAAATCCTGACTCTGTTAAAACATGCTCCCTGAACAGTCAAAAAAAAGAACATGATGTAAAAAAAAACAAATGTGTCGTGATCCCACCAGACTGCAAACATTATATTGTTCCAGATCCCTCAGGTTTCTCGTCACGACCACGTTCGCTTGCTCAAGTAGTCCATTTGACTTCATAAAAACGTTTCCATTCCTTTTCCATGTTGCATTATGGTGCGTTCTAATTCATAACTCATTCCTGCAAACGCGAGGGAAGGTGGGTTGGAGGTGTGTCTCTGGAGGAGTGCGGAGGCTTCAGTATGGAGGAGGTGTGGCCAAACAGCAGTTAGCAGTGTTTATGGCCTCCAGTAAGTTGATTCCCGAATAGTTTTTTACCTTAAGATGTTCGTTTAACTCAAAGATGATCATCAACACTTTCTCAACCTCTTTACTAAAATGCTAATTAAATGGGACGCGTGAGGTTTTTCTCTTTGACGCTTCATTTCTATGGAGTCAATTTGTTGTAAAAATGAAGGCTGTCAGAAGTCACTAAATTTTGCTCATTTTGTCCCTTTGCGCTCACCGTCTCTTCAGACTCATGAATCAGAACAGAAACAACAGCATATGAAGATATGAATACAAATAACCAAACATGGAGAGTGGATAGAAGTTGATATTTATCATGCAGAGAAATGTCAGTTCAGGTGAACAAAAGTCATCCTGAGCAGTGAAAGAGTCCACGGCTAAACAGACACAGGAAGGAGAGTCACTTAAAGACACTCAAACATTTACAGAACAGACGAGAAGAGGTCAAAGTACCGCCCATAAAGTTTGATTGACAGGTGACGACGATAAGATCTCAGCAACGAACATGAATAAAAATCAAGTTGAAGATTTAAAACACAGCAAGTTAAACATCTATCTCGTGAATGACTTCTGTCTATTTCAGTTTACACAACTCAGCAGAGGCTCCAACACACAAGCCAATCCAGAGTCCAGCATGTAGAGGCTGAGTGAAAGTGGTCTGGACTCTGTGGAGGAGAGTCATGGTTTTAGAGATGCTGTAGAAGGACAGAATACCTGCTCTGTGATCCAGGTACACTCCTACTCTGGAGGACAGACGACCTGAGACAGGAGTGCTGACATTGTTGTACCAAAAGTTATAACTGTCGCTGTCACAATCTAACTCCCAAGATTTGTCATTAAGTCCAAACAAACATTCATGTGAGCTCCCTGCTCTGCGGATATTCTTGTATGCGACTGCTATATAAACTCCTTTCCCCCCCGACTCCACCTCCCAGTAACAACGTCCAGTCAGACTCTCTTTACTCAGGACCTGACAGTAATCAGTGAATCTGTCTGGGTGACGAGAATAAGACTGTTCTTCACTCATTAATGTTACTTTTCTGTTCCCATCAGATAATAACAGCCGTGTGTGTGCTGTGTTTGGATCCAGTGTGATGTCACATGAATACTTTAAGAACTCAGCTCTGGTCTTGGGCTCTGGTTCTGGTCCTGACAGTAAAAAATCCACTTCAGTCACTGTCTGTGAGATGTTTGTCCATTTCTCTCTCAGGACGTCCTGTAGTTTATCTCTGACTTCTGACACAGCCGCTGTCACGTCCTCAAAGTACCTCAGAGGACGGATCTTGATGCTGGATGAGAGTGTAGATTCACTGAGTGGTGACAGTGAGGGGTAGTCATGTAGAAACTGGTTGTGATCTTCTGTGTGTGAGAGCTTCTCCAGTTCAGCATCTTTCCTCTTCAGCTCAGTGATCTCCTGCTCCAGCTTCTCCTGAAGCTCTCTGACTCGACTCACTTCAGTTTGCTGCTGAGATCTGACCTGCAGCTTCACATCAGAGCGTCTTTTATCCATGAGACGGATCAGCTCAGTGAAGATCTTCTCACTGTTCCCCACTGTTTTATCAGCGGAGCCATTGATAGCCTCCACCTCCTGTTGAAGCAGCGTCACATCTTTCTCTCTGTCCTGGATTCTCTGCTGGATGTTTTGTCGACTCACCTCGAGCTCTCTCTGCCTCTCGCTCCTTTCTGCTGCAGCTGAGACTGTGTCGTGACCTTTGTGTTCATCCATTAAACAGAGATTACAGATAGACTGCTGATCAGTGCGACAAAATACTTTCATCACCTCATTATGACGAGAGCAGATGTTCTCCTGGAGCTTCTTGGAGGGCTCCACCAGCTTGTGTTTCTTTAATGGAGGAGCTTCTAAATGAGGTTGAAGGTGTTTGTCACAGTAAGAGGCCGGACACTGCAGACAGGACTTATAGGCTTTCAGTTTTCTCCCGATGCAGACATCACAGGCCACATCTTGAGGTCCAGCATAGCAGTGATCAGCACGAGCAGCTTGGAGTCCAGTCTTCTTCAGCTCCTCCACTAAATCTGCTAACATGGTGTTCTTCCTCAGGACAGGCCTCGGTGTGAAGGTCTGCCTACACTGAGGGCAGCTGTATATTTTCTTATTTTTCTCTGTATCCCAGTGGCTTTTAATACACTTCATGCAGTAGCTGTGTCCACAGGAAATAGTAACCGGATCCTTCAGGAGATCCAGACAGATGGAACAGCAGATTTTCTTTCGGTCCAGTTGGTTTCCTTGCTGAGCCATTTCTCCTCTTAGTGATCGTGACGGTCAAATAGTTCCTCTTTCTCTGGATAGAAACACAGTCAGAGCTCTGATGGACAACAACTGTCTGCTCTTGTTGACTTGCTGCACTGAATGAGGTTTTTCAGTTCCAGTAATTAACAGTTTATAGTTCACACCCATCCTCATACCTGCAGGTCTGTGACGGGGAGGGAAGAGAGAAATAGTTTCATTGGGTGGAGATCACTGACAAAAGGATGGATGTTCAGATTTGACTGCGTTCTACAAAGAGCAGCTGTTTATAAGAGACAGGGTGTGTCTCATAAACAACAAACAGTAAAAAAGGGAAAAAGAGAAATCCATAAACAGAGCAGCATTAGACCAATCACAGACATTGACCTTTTGTGTTTGAGAGCACGAAGAAGATGGAGGGGTTAACAAGCTCTGCTTCATTCCAGGAAGAGGAGCGGTGTGAGAGAGAGAGAGACTTGTTTACAACAGAGAACATTTTAATACAGTCCTTTAAGTCTTTTTGAACATCATTTAGAGTAACAGGTGTATTTTAGATGCACTTCAACAAATTCAACATATGAGTTCATTGTCACAGCTTTGAATCCCCACAGGACCTTAATGCACCAGATAATTACCTCATAACAGACTATAACAGCCAATGAGAGCCTTTGTTGAAAGGAGGTGCCGCCCCCTGGTTTGAGGGCCAATTACACGTGACTGTGCCGATGACTGACATCTCTTGTAGCCAATGAAATTCTCTAAACGTGGTTCTGCTGCTTCTATCGATACTTGGGCGTAATTTCTTCATGCTCACACTGAGGAGAGTTATTCAAAGTACGAGTGGCTTTCAGAGCGGCATTAAAAGTATTAATACGGTGATATTTATACCAAGAGAGGCTCTGAGTCAGGAATTATTTGCAGAAAACATGTATGTAGAATTAGACATTAAACACCCCCATAGAGCTGGAAGGGAATTAGGTTTGTGCTTGACTGTGAGGCTGGCAGTGGACTGGGGCCTCGTCCACACGTAGGAGGGTATTTTTGAAAACAGAGCTTTCTCTCTGCGTTACGGCCTTTCATATGCAAACTGTGTTTCAGGTCACCGAAAACGCACCTTCAGTAAAACTCCTAACAGGGTGAAGATTTTCAGAAACTCTGTTTCAGGTGTTTCTGTGTAGACGGGGAAAACACAGATTTGTTTGCATTTTCAGGCTCACCGGGATAAAGACTCTTCACTGTAACTGTTAAATATGGAGTCAAGCCGTACTGTCCCTCGTTCAGATGTTAAGAAGCAGCAGAGGAGACCAGATGAAGTCCTCGAGCAGAATGAACCGACGACAGCACAGAAGCCAGAGGAGGTTGTTCTTTAGAAACGCAGCCTCGTGTCTCAGCAGCAGGGATGTAACCATTCACTCAACTCACGATTCTCTCAGGATTTATTTTACAAAATGAGACTGTAGACAAATGATGACTGAAAAAGATTCCTTTATGGGCTGCTAACCTGCTTGTCAATGTGGTTTGGACTTTTAATGTTTTCTATCTCTCAACAAGGGGAGGTGATTGGAGCTTCTCATTGTGGTGTGGATTAAATGCTGCATCATGTTGGCTGTGCTATTTGTGTAGTTCCCTGTCTTCTTGTAATATTTGCACACAGTTTTTTGTCTTGTCTATTATCTTCTCACCTCTTTCATTTTCTGTCTTGGTGAAGCCAAAATGCTTCCACACCTCTGATTTAAAAGACAGTGGTGCATCCTCAATTTCTAAATCTTGCTCTACAGCTGCTGACTCTCACCATGTTTTTGAGATTCTTTGTTCGGAGTACCAATGTGAACCTCGACAGCTTTGAATCGATTTTTAACTGCCTCATGATTACTCTTTACATCCCTAAGATTAAGTTTATTAAAATGATTTTCAGAGTACTACTCAGCGTTTAAATTTTTTGATTTTTTTGAAAAGGGACAGTGTACATTAATCAACATTCAAACAGATGTAAATTTTCTCGAATTGGTCGACATCGGCAGTCCCTTTGCCAGATGTTCTTTGGCACCATAGAATTAAATGTAACCCATTATAATACGTTCATTAGTATAGAAGAAAAAAAAAAAACAACAACAACAAATTCTGATTTATACAAATTGGGTAAAAAGAACTCCAACATAGGACACAGCATTAGATTTAATATTTTTATAAAAATGTACATCCTGATCAATATCATTTTCAAAACTAAATGATTTATATTGCGGTACCTTTAGAAAACTTAGGTTTGACTCCTTATATTTTTTGTTATTATAATTAAATTCAACAAAAGAATTTTCCTTTTGAGAGAAATCATCGCTCTCATCCTTCAAAGGAAGATAAATGTTTTCATCCGTCATATTATCAAGAGAAAAAACATTGTATTAAAGTAAATCTCACAGCAATATACAGGGAAGCTAAATTCTTACTCTTTCAAAACATGCTCCCTGAACAGGCAAAAAAAAGAACATGATATAAAAAAAAGCAAATGTGTCGTGATCCCACCAGACTGCAACCATTATATTGTTCCAGATCCCTCAGGTTTCTCGTCACGACCACTTTCGCTTGCTCCAGTAGTCCATTTGACTTCATAAAAACTTTTCCATTCCTTTTCCATGTTGCATTATGGTGCGTTCTATTTCATAACTCCTTCCTGCAAACGCGAGGGAAGGTGGGTTGGAGGTGTGTCTCTGGAGGAGTGCGGAGGCTTCAGTATGGAGGAGGTGTGGCCAAACAGCAGTTAGCAGTGTTTATGGCCTCCAGTAAGTTGATACCCGAATAGTTTTTTACCTCAAGATGTTCGTTTAACTCAAAGATGATCATCAACACTTTCTCAACCTCTTTACTAAAATGCTAATTAAATGGGACACTTGAGGTTTTTCTCTTTGACGCTTCATTTCTATTGAGTCACTTTGTTGTAAAAATGAAGGCTGTCAGAAGTAACACATTTTGCTCATTTTGTCCCTTTGCGCTCAGACTCATGAATCAGAACAGAAACAACAGCATATGAAGATATGAATACAAATAATCAAACGTGGAGAGTGGAGAGAAGTTGATAATTACACGCAGAGAAATGTGAGTTCAGGTGAACAAAAGTCATCCTGAGCAGTGAAAGAGTCCACGGCTAAACAGACACAGGAAGGAGAGTCACTTAAAGACACTCAAACATTTACAGAACAGACGAGAAGAGGTCAAAGTACCGCCCATAAAGTTTGATTGACAGGTGACGAAGATCAGATCTCAGCAACGAGTATGAATAAAAATCAAGTTGAAGATTTAAAACACAGCAAGTTAAACATCTGTCTCGTTAATGACTTCTGTCTATTTCAATTTACACAACTCAGCAGAGTCTCCAACATGATAATCTAACCCGAGTCCAGCATGTAGAGGCTGAGTGAATGTGGTCTGAACTCTGTGGAGGAGAGTCATGGTTTTAGAGATGTTGTAGAAGGACAGAATACCTGCTCTGTGATCCAGGTACACTCCTACTCTGGAGGACTCAGGACCTGAGACAGGAGTGCAGACTTTGTTGTTACAAAAGTTATATCCGTTGTTGTAACAATCTAACATCCAAGATTTGTCATTACCTCCAAACAAACATTCATCTGAGCCCCCTGCTCTGCTGATATTCTTGTATGTGACTGCTACAGAAACTCCTCTTCCTCTCCTCTCCACCTCCCAGTAACAACATCCCGTCAGACTCTCTTTACTCAGGACCTGCCAACAATCAGTGAATCTGTCTGGGTGACTAGAATAAGACTGATGTTCTCTCATTGCTGTTACTTTTCTGTTCCCATCAGATAATAACAGCAGTGAGTTTGCTGTGTTTAGATCCAGTGTGATGTCACATGAATATTTTAAGAACTCAGCTCTGGTCATGTTCTCTGGTTCTGACAGTAAAAAATCCACTTCAGTCACTGTCTGTGAGATGTTTGTCCATTTCTCTCTCAGGACGTCCTGTAGTTTATCTCTGACTTCTGACACAGCCGCTGTCACGTCCTCAAAGTACCTCAGAGGACGGATCTTGATGCTGGATGAATGTGTAGATTCACTGAGTGGTGACAGTGAGGGGTAGTCGTGTAGAAACTGGTTGTGATCTTCTGTGTGTGAGAGCTTCTTCATCTCAGCGTCTTTCCTCTTCAGCTCAGTGATCTCCTGCTCCAGCTTCTCCTGAAGCTCTCTGACTCGACTCACTTCAGTTTGCTGCTGGGATCTGACCTGCTGCTTCACATCAGAGCGTCGTTTCTCCATGAGACGGATCAGCTCAGTGAACATCTTCTCACTGTTCCCCACTGTTTTATCAGCAGAGCCATTGATATCCTCCACCTCCTGTTGGAGCAGCTTCACATCTTTCTCTCTGTCCTGGATTCTCTGCTGGATGTTTTGTCGACTCACCTCGAGCTCTCTCTGCCTCTCGCTCCTTTCTTCTGCAGCTGAGACTGTGTCGTGACCTTTGTGTTCATCCACAGAGCAGAGATAACAGATAGACTGCTGATCAGTGCGACAGAACATCTTCATCACCTCATCATGACGAGAGCAGACGTTCTCCTGGAGCTTCTTGGAGGGCTCCACCAGCTTGTGTTTCTTAAATGGAGCTGCATCAAAATGAGGCTGGAGGTGTTTCTCACAGTAAGAAGCCAGACACTGCAGACAGGACTTACAGGCTTTCAGTTTTCTCCCGGTGCAGACATCACAGGCCACATCTTGAGGTCCAGCATAGCAGTGATCAGCAGGAGCAGCTTGGAGTCCAGTCTTCTTCAGCTCCTCCACTAAATCTGCTAACACAGTGTTTTTACTCAGGACAGGCCTCGGTATGAAGACCTGTCTGCACTGAGGGCAGGTGTAGACTCTCTTCTCATCCTGTGTATCCCAGTGGCTTTTAATACACTTCATGCAGTAGCTGTGTCCACAGGAAGTAGTCACCGGATCCTTCAGGAGATCCAGACAGATGGGACAGCAGAATTTCTCTCGGTCCAGTTGGTTTCCTCTCTGAGCCATTTCTCCTCTCAGTGATCGTGAAGGTCAAATAGTTCCTCGTTCTCTGGATAGAAACAAAGTCAGAGCTCTGATGGACAACAACTGTCTGCTCTTGTTGACTTGCTGCAGTGAAAGAGGTTTTTCAGTTCCAGTAATTCACAGTATATAGTTCACACCCATCGTCATACCTGCAGGTCTGTGACGGGGAGGGAAGAGGGAAATAGTTTCATTGGGTGGAGATCACTGACAGAAGGATGGATGTTCAGATTTGACTGCGTTCCACAAATCCTGTCTCTTTAAAAATCTGCTCTTTGTGGATTTTTAAAGAGATGGATGTGTCTCATAAACAACAAACAGTAAAAAAGGATAACAGAGAAATACATAAACAGAGGGTTTCCATGACAGTCTTCACATAAATGGGCGGAGTTTGCAGCATTAGACCAATCACAGACATTGACCTTTTGTGTTTGAGAGCAGGAAGAAGAGGGAGGGGTTATCAAGCTCTGCTTCATTCCAGGAAGAGGAGCGGTGTGACAGAGAGAGACTTGTTTACAACAGAGAACATTTCTCTTTTAAAAACACTTCTCATTTCAGATTTTACAAGATGAACTCTTCTTTGAATCGGAGGGTTTGGAGAAGGCTTTCTTGTTTCTGAAATAAGCTCTTCTGCAGTCCTTAAAGTTCAGTCTGCTTAAATGAGGATCATTTTAATACAGTCCTTTAAGTCTTTTTGAACGTCATTTAGAGTAACAGGTGTATTTTAGATGCACTTCAACAAATTCAACATATGAGTTCATTGTCACATCTCCGAATCCCCACAGGACCTGAATGCACCAGATGATCAGGCTCTGCAGCTAACCTTTAGACTGTGATGAAAGAATTAATCTGTAAAAAAAAGCTCATTTAGTTTAGTCACAATCATCCCGCTTTAAAAATCACATTATGCATTAATCGCATGCTGTTTGGTCCCTTTGGGAATGTTTCCATTGTTTATGATTTAACGATCATTCTGCCTCTAACCTGTAACCTGTAAGAGTGTAATATAAGAACATATGAGTGCAGTCACCCAATCATACAATGAGAGCGATGACAGCATGCAGCTTGACTTTTGTGAGAATTGTGTCCTGTATTTCTCTGAGGGTTCGCAGAAGCTCCTATTTAATCGAAGCGTCATGAGGATTTGCAGCGAGGACGTCGTGTTGGTTAAACTTCTCATATTGCATTATTTCTCCCTCTGAAGCAGCCCTGCAGGATTCACATTTCTTAATTAGAAAAGGAAAATTAAATTGCAGTTTTGTATTCACTCATCTGATAAAAGGACTAATTGATACCACGATTAATCATTAAAAAAAAGGTTTCACCGATCGCTTCAATCCTCAAAGGCCATCCTCACCGAAATTTATTTTCAATATCTCAGATTTCTTCCCCGCCCCCCACCCCTTTTCTACAGACTAAACGTTACACTTTTCATTGGCTCTGATGTGTTCAGGTGACTTTGCTTTGATTGTACATACACTAAAGTGATTGGTGTTGCTCTTCAGATTGATCTCACTCTCGTGTTTCTATAACTCTTGACAAATTGTTTCATTAAGCTGTTCACTAAAGAACCCCAGCTGAGGAGAGGAGATTTTCCATTTTTTCAGGAACTTGAGAAGTAGCAACAAATATTTGGAGATGGTAAAACAGAATGTTTCTGAATAATCCTAATCTGTCTCATCTTTATTTTGGCAGTTTTCAGGGTCTCAAATCAAAGTGTTGATGTGTGTGTTGAGCTCCTGCAGATTTGTCAGCAGAACAAAATATCATTTTAAAGCCCCTGAAAGCTCCGCATGAAATCCTCGCCAACATCAATTATTTATAAAGTCCGATCGAGTTTAGAGCGTCTTTTGTTTGAGAAATGGAGCTTCAGTTATAAGGTTCATCATTGTTTGCACATCGCTGCAGTCGCTCAGTCTGTAGGGACTTGGGTTCAAGTCCAAGTGCGGACCAAAATATGGAAGTTGGTCTTGTTGCTGGAGAGGTGCCAGGTCCTGAGTACTGCAGGGGCGCCCTCGAGTAAGGCAACAACCCAACAGCTCACCGTGTAGATGCCCCACTCTGACATCTCTCCATTAATGACGTCCAAAGATGTATTTTTGTAAATGATTTCCTGAGGTCGTTGGCTGTTGGCGATCTCTTATCTGGATATGGTTGTTTACGTGAATTGGTGTAGGTTTGAAGGTTTTGAAGATATATGAAAGAGGTTCATTCAACTTTGACTACCTTGTGTTGTAACTGTTTGGTGTTCCCTCCTGTCCGCAGCTGGAGTACACGGCCCGGCTGGACTTCCTGTGGCGCGTTCAGGCCAAAGAGGAGATCAACGAGATGAAGGAGCTCCGAGAACACAACGAGAACATGCTGAGGAACATCCTGCCCAGCCACGTGGCCCGACACTTCCTGGAGAAGGACCGGGACAACGAGGTCAGCACCAAACTCAGTCACACACTACAACCTTAGAGATTCATTTTTAAGTCTTTTTGCCTTTATTTTGATAGGACAGTGGATAGAGCGGGAAACATCAGGGAGGGAGGGAGGGAGGGAGGGAGTGGGGAATGACATGTGGGAAGGGAGCCTCAGGTCGGACTTGAACCCAGGCCATCTGCCTCGAGGAATAGTGCCCCAAAAGACAATTTTCTGCCAGCAGACTCTTATGCCAAAATCGATTGCTTACCATTTCTGAATTTATTCGTTTGGTTGAGTTTAAACGTCACATATTATTCAAAATCCACTTCCCCATGTTCCACTAACTCTAACATATGTCTCTAGTCCGTCTACAAACCCCCCAATGATGAGAAAAGTCCATCCTCTCCGTCTTCTGCCTGCTCCACTTTTCAGAAAAAGTGTGCTCAAACAGGCCGTTTGGAGATTTTCCCTTCATGACATCACAAAGGGCAGTAGCCCCTCCCCCAGGTGGGTGACACTCCCACAGCTAGGTGTTTGTTCTTCCCTCTGAGTCTGCCTTCTCACCGTAAACAACAGGACATGGAGCGAGAAAGCACCGAGTACACCCAAGCACCTTCCAGAGAGGGGGCGTGGTCAGACGCAGCTCATTTACATATTTAAAGGTACAGACACAGAAACAGCCTGTTCTGAGCAGGGCTGAAATAGAGGGGTTTATAGACATGATCGAATACAGGATCAGAGTGGATTTAGAACAAGAAACTTCACACACATGTTCTTGGGAGATCTGAGACTTATTTACACTGGTTGAAGAGGAGGAGGATATGTGACCTTTAATTGAACTCTGAATCTCAGTTAACAGTAGTCGACTCTGGATAGTTATTAACGCAGTCCCTCCTCTCATACACATCTGCATGTTTCACCTCATTTCTAAATACAGACCTGCTCTGATATCAGTCCCTGCTTTTAGGAGGAAAATACATTCTCTGTAATGACTTTTATCTCAGCTGCACACAGAGAGAGAGAGAGAGAGAGAGAGATTGAAGTGAAGGGGCGGTTCATTCAGTCTTTTGGTTGCACACATTTGATTTTAATAACATGTTGTCAGTGTGCAGCAGAGGACGTGTTGATGTGTCTCTCCCTCCGCTGTGACTCAGCTGCCCGGTGCTGCACACAGACACACTCTGAAAAAGTTTCTCTTTGTCGTTCACTTTATCTCCGCTGCCCTTTTCCTTTTTCTACTTTAATTTCCTTTGAATGGGAGAACACACAAACACACACACACACACACACACACACACACACACACACACACACACACACACACACACACACACACACACACACACACACACACTCATGAACACATGGATCTGATGGAAAGCTGTGAAAAGCTTGTACATGTTTCTACACGGTTCAACCTGTTTCTGATCCTGGCAGTCTTTTGTATTATGCAAATATTTTTTGCACATAACTGTCACAGCCAAAGCTTCCTGTCATGATGCGTCATCTTGATTTTTATTGGAAGAGTGCATTCACCCCGAGGCAGGAATATCGTTTAACCATGCCAAGGATCTTTCTGTGATCTACCCAAACTTAAGACACTTAACCCTGAGTTGCTACTGCTGCTTCATCGGCGGCATATGAATGTGTATGAATGGATTAGTTAACAGCAGCCTCTACCATCAGTTTGTGAATGTGTAGGTGTGACCCGCAGTGTAAAAGCACTTTGACCTGGAGGAGCTGTAGAATAATCAAAGACAGTTTAATAAGTAACAGAGAGATAAGAGAGGAGAGAACTGTGGGGTTAAATCTCTTTAAAGGTTCAACTGCTGAGTTTGGCATTCATTTAGACGGACAATAAAGTTGAAAATATTGGCAGTTTTTGGTGTCATGCACCGTGCTGCAGTGGTTAGCGCTGTCCCAGCGAGGAGGTCCCTGGTTTGAATCCCCATCTGACAGGAGCCTCTCTGTGTGGAGTCTGCATGTTCTCCCCGTGCATGTGTGGGTTCTGTCCGGCTTCCTCCCACAGTCCAAACACATGCTCGTTAGGTTAACTGCTGACTCTGAATTGTCTGTAGGTGTGAATGTGAGTGTGTCTGGTTGTCTGTCTCTATATGTCTGCTCTGTGATTGGCTGGTGAACAGTCCAGAGTGTAACCCCGCCTCTCACCCAATGACAGCTGGGATCGGCTCCAGCAATGGACAGATGGATGGAATATTTTTCACATCAAGTTCAGCTGAATCCTCGTGGTCCACCATATTGGTAATGACCAAAGTCAAAGCGCTGCATTGTCCTCGTCCCTCCTCATCGGGCCCCTTCACTATCCAATCCTCCCATCTCACATCGCCTCCCGGACAAAAAGGGCCGGGCAGCCGATGAATTATGAATGTCGGGAGAGGAGAGCTGATATCATTCTGCTCCTAATTAAAAAGGACACGATTAGAAATGTGAGATGTTGTCTTGCTAATCACATTGTTACATTATTAATCAGCCTGTTTATTTAAATGCTGGAGCGTTGGGTCATTTATGGGCACTCACACCCCTAAAGAGGGGTTGATCATCTTTGGGATTTATCACACGACAGAGAGGTGATTTTTTTATAAATTGTTGTTCTTTTGGAGGCTGAAGGGAGCGTGCTCAGCTGATGGAAGAGTCCTTAAAAAGTCCTAAAAAAGTCTTTTAAATTAAAGTTAAAGTCAAAAGTCTCTTACCTGAGACATGTCTGAAAACCATACCACCTTCTCTGTATACTTAGGGCGATGTGGTTGCTTTTCTTTGTATTCTCTTTGAGGTCTCGAGTGACAGTTTACAGCAGTATTCAGACAGATTTGATTTATGCATTTACAAAAAAACAAAAGGAAGAGAGAACTAGAAGAAGACGAGGAGATGATGAACAACACAGAGAAGCAGTGGAAGGAATACATTTCTTAGTACACTCAAGAACCAGTCTAGTGTGTGTAGGACACCTTTATCTTTGTTCTGGTTCTGACAGGTTTTTTTCCACCTCCTCGTCTCGTCCACATCTCCTCCAGCGTACGTTTAAACGCCCACAGCCGAGCTCCTGAATGAAAGAATGAATGAAATAAATGAGTCGAGTTTGACTTTTACCAACTTTCACTTTGAGGCTCTGACATTTGACTGAGCTCATTAAGCGTGCATAATGTCAGCCGGGATGTCACCGTGAAGTCAGAGGCTTATTTTCACAAGTGAGTAATTACAATGAAAAGTCAAGCAGAATACAGAATGAGAGCGAGCGAGAGGGAGAGAGAGAGAGAGGGGAGGGGGGAGAGAGAGCTGACTTCTTAATTATGAATATAAAATATTTCACTACGACGAGACATGAAGTTTACGACCCTCTTATTAAAACATTCCCACGATGACATGATGAATTATTACATGTGACATCAGTATGTGAAGACATGCTGCCCTGTGGCAACACCTTTATGTGCCCACATTGCCCCCTGGTGGTGGAGAGGGTGTAGTGCAGCTGCAGACTCACCTGCTGCAGAGAACAACTGCTGCTGCTTACATCAGACAGACAGACAGACAGACAGGCAGGCAGGCACACAGACAGACAGACAGACAGACAGACAGGCAGGCAGACAGGCAGGCAGGCAGGCAGACAGACAGACAGACAGACAGACAGACAGACAGGCAGGCAGACAGGCAGGCAGACAGGCAGGCAGACAGACAGGCAGGCACAGACAGACAGACACACAGACACACACACACACACACACACACACACACAGACAGACAGGCAGATACACAGACAGACAGACAGGCAGAGAGACAGACAGACACACAGACAGACAGACAGACAGGCAGACACACAGACAGACAGACAGGCAGAGAGACAGACAGACACACAGACAGACAGACAGACAGGTAGACAGACAGACAGACAGACAGGCAGACAGACACACAGACAGACAGGCAGAGAGACAGGCAGACAGACAGACAGACAGACAGGCAGGCAGGCAGGCAGGCAGACAGACAGGCAGGCAGAGTGACCAACAGACAGACAGACAGACAGACAGACAGACAGACAGACACACACACACACACACACACACACACAGACACACACACACACACACACAGACAGACAGACAGACAGGCAGAGAGACAGGCAGACAGGCAGAGAGACAGACAGACAGACATGTGTTGCATGTGTTGTATTATGACATTAAGTACATGAGGTAACCGTGCTGAGGCCCGCTTAGTCCTGGAGCAGTGTGAGTGCAGGCCGGAGGGGGGATGGGGAGGGGGGGACAAACAACTTTGCCTAGTGTGAGTGCGCCCTAAGACGAGGTCAGATACGTGGTTCAAACGACCCCGTCTGCAGCGGCACTCTGGGTACTTTTCTTAAACTGCATATTAGTTTCCTCCGCTGTAATGTCTGTCTCTTCATGCAAACATTCGAGACACATCACCTAGACGTTGTTGTTTTTTGTCCCTGACAGGCTCAGGTTGTTATTCCAAGTGTCTGACATCAGAGAGGATCCTCACAGAGATAGAGCGATGTTCAAAGTGTAAGATGCTTCACAGGTGTTACATCACCTCCTTCAAAGTCACCAGACTCCACCGGAGAAAAAAAAACACGAGAGCTGTTGGCCTGTTGCTGCTATGATGAAATATATAAACACCGAGGTGAAACAATCACACAGACATCTATCAGGTCAGAGGTTCTCCTCACAGCAGCTCACTGAGTCCAGAACTTTATTCCTGCTGGACCCGCCTTCAGCAGAAGATTGACATGTCAACATACACTCACCGTCCACTTTATTAGGTTCAGCTGCTTGTTATTGAAAATATCTAATCAGCCAATCACATGACAGCAACTCAATGCATTTAGGCATGTTTTGTCAAAATTAAAGGACAAGCAGTAATGGATAAAAAATGTGAAAATGTTTATTTAATTTTGATATTTTACTGGTTCAAAATCAAATAGGTATTTTGTGTTTAAAAATTAATCTATTCTACTCGTATTTAAAGATGTTCTCTGCACAGTCAGCCTCATTGTGTTTAGTTTGGTTTGGTTTGCTCAATAGAGGGCAGCACCTGAAGTTTTGTGCAAGGAGTTTGAGGCTGATTAGTTGACTCAAGCCAGGTGTGTAAGCAGGACGAGGTGGCAGAAGCTGTCTCGTGTGTGTGAGCAACAGTGGAGGTGAGAGGAAACTTCACAGGCTGAAGTTATTGTAGAGAAGACCATAGAGACGCCATTGGTTTACTCCTACTCCTACTCATTCTAATCGTAAAGGATTGTTTTGAGAAATGTATAAATAAATACAATGGAACCAAAATCCATGGAACTGAAGTCGAGTTGTCCAGCGTCCTCTGTCACCTTCTAGGCCTTTTTCAAGTTCGGGCAGACATTTTCACTCACACCAGAAAGTAACTTGACAAGGCTTATAGACACGGTCAAGACGATCTTCTGAAGTTCAAACTGAGCATCAGATTGGGGAAGAAAGTTGATTTAATCGACTTTGAACGTGGCGCGGTTGTTGGCGTAGGACGCGAATCGTAACTTCAGTGTGCACTGATAAGAACCTCGTTCTTTATCTTCTTACATTTTTTCTGGACATGACTTAATAATGTTTTGTGTTGAATGTGAATGATGTTGATTGTTGTCTTCTTGTAGCTGCAGGATGGATGAAGAGCCAGAGACACATTTCTCACTTTGTGGGACGAACACGTTTCATCTAGAATCTTTTAATTAGAAACACAATCTGCCAGCGGGGCACAAAAATGAATCTTAAGTGTTGAAAGGAGATGTACTTTATAATGAGTCGATTCTCCGGCGCTCTGGAGGTGACGTTATGTTTGTTATTTTAAAATGTGTTTCAGGCATTTTGTGTTCTTTCTCATCCTCTCTATGTACAGCTCAGAGAGTGTTTTAACCCTTTGTTGTTTTCAGACACAGGATCAATCTAATCATCTTTCTTAATTTAAATCACACTTTGTGTATTTCAACAACAACAATGACCATTTCAAAAAACATGAACTGACTGACCCGTAAATCTACATCGACAAACGCTTGTGATGAAGTGAAACCTCTTGAAGTCAAATTGTCTGATGTGCGTGTGTCCCCACAGGAGCTGTACTCTCAGTCCTACGACTCCGTGGGCGTCATGTTCGCCTCCATCCCGGGCTTCGCCGACTTCTACTCTCAGACGGAGATGAATAACCAGGGAGTCGAGTGCCTCCGGCTCCTCAACGAAATCATCGCAGACTTTGACGAGGTGAGGCTGCAGACTTTAAAGTGCTCCCACTTTCTACTTCAGCTCGACTTTTTTTTATTTTTTTTTAAACGTGCAGCCTGCGACTCCTCCGACATCTTTATTCCTGATGGAAACATAACGTCTTCTTCACTTCACATCAGATTCATGCAAACACAGAAACAAACACACGAGCCCCCGTCTGCAGGGAATCAGGAGGCATAAACACTTAATGTACTAAATGTGAGGGACGCTTTTTCATAGCCTACACAAGGGGAAAGATTTAATACAAAAGCAGAGATTTCTTCTTGTACAGAGTCGCAGCAGATTCACTTTTATTGTTAGACGGGTAAGCTGCACGGTCTCAGGTTTGGTCCCACTCCTCAGAGAGTTTCTTCAGAAGGTCAGTGAAGCCGTCACTCAAACAAACTCGTCCACATATTCCTGAGAAGAGGTCTAATCATGGTCTCAATCTGTAACACCTGTGTGGGAGCACAGAGGATTTAAGGGCGACCTCACACTAAGCGAGACGTACTGTGTGTCACGATTGGGAACGAACTGGACCCAAGTGCAGATGCTTAACAAAAATGATTTATTTTAACAAAAAGGCTAGAGGCAAAATGCAAAACAAAAACTTACAAGAACAAAATCCGAAAGGGGAAAACAAGGAGCTACGAGGAAACACTAGAAACACTGGAAACTCTGACATAGACAGACAAACTACTTACAACTATGATCTGACAACACAAGGGAAGAAACATAGAGACTAAATAGACACAGAGGTAATCAAACACAGGTGAGACTAATAACACAGGTGAGGACAATGACAGGGAAACACACAGAGGCAGGAATACAACTACAAACTAAATCATGAAACACTAAAGACACAGAACTCAAGAAAGTAACAAAAACACACTAGAACATAAAGAAACACTAGGATACGAAGTTACAACATAACACATGACACACTAAAGACTAACCTAGAAAACACACAAGGGAAACAACACCATCAGGGGAGAATGAGAACTAAATACAACAAGAAAATCTAAACTCTGAAAATCTCCAAAATAAGAAACCAAATCATGAAACCGTGCCCAAGCACAGTTCACCTCTAAAGTTCCTTTGACTATATGAGTACACGGTACACTTCCTCGGCCCTGGCACGCTTTGAAGAGGTGAGCTTCGGCCCGGTGCAGTTCATGAACGAGCACAAGCACAGGCACACAACGTGGACAGACTTTATTATGCAGACATTCTGCAGTGTTCCTGCTGCTTCTGACTCAAAATAAGACACTAAGTCAATTTAAAAATCAAACAACTCAATCTGGACGCGCCACACTTCAAGATCTGACACCTGAATATATTCAGGTCAGGGTTTATCTTTAATTGGAGGATTCATGTGTTGGTTTGACTCTAAGATTTGAACTTTTAAACTTTGAGTCGTGTGGAAGTTGCACAAAGACGTACTGATTTTAAATGTGCAGGAATGAAACACAGGAAACATGACTCATGTTGTCAGTTCCTGTCAGAGCTTCAGGCTCAGTATGAGTTTGCACGCTCGCTGAAGTTACTAAAGAAGAAAAAACTCTGGCACATCCCGGGTCCCTGCGGACAAAGTGAAGCGTAGAGGAACTTTACTTTTTGACAGAAAACGTCAGAGTCTCCCAATAAGAGCAGCGACAGACACACACACAGACAGACAGACACCAGCTGAGCTGTCTGCTGCCTCGGGCCACCCTTTACTCTCCTTCTCACACTTTTCACTCAAACACCAGCAGACTTTGTCTTTGTCCATCAGGGACAGGACGGAGGAACACGGCAGCACAGAGTGCAATCCAAGCGGCAGCGAGACAATAACAATCTGAAAAAATGAAGAAGACTGAGTAATCTGTTAGATTTACTTTTGATCGTCTCTTCAAACATTCTGCTGACATAGCAATTAATCTAAAAGCCCTTACTCACCCCTGCTCCTTGTATGCTCGGGTTGGTTGGTCTGCCTTGTCTGCAAGTAGACTAAACCAGTGGCATATTTTTATTCATAAGGGTATTCTCGGTCTGCTTCCATCCTACCTACACAGCTACATACTTCAAAAGAGTAATGGAAGTTACCATCTACACCTTCTAACCATCCCTAAAGCCCGTACTGAATTAGGAAAAAGGGCGTTCAAGTATGCTGCTCCCTCTTCTTGGAATCGGTTGCAAGATACTTAGATCTGGAGGCAGAAACATCTGACTGTAGATGTTTTAGCTAACTCGTATTGCCCTTTTTGATCGCTTTGTTGCTGATGACTTATGACAGATTCTGATGAATGTTTCTTTTTGTGACTCCTGTATTTATGTTCATTGTTGTTAAGTGTTTTATGTCTGAAACCCTGTAATTGTGCTGCTGCCTGTCTTGGCCAGGACGATCTTGTAGAAGAGATTTTTAATCTCAATGAGACTTTTTCCTGGTTAAATAAAGGTTAAAAAAAAAAAAGATTGCTCATCGTCCGATTGTCACGACAGCAGCTTCTTTCTGGATGCAGTTTGCAGCACGTGCACGGTCACTTTTAGACGTTGTTGGTGCTCATAGTCAGCATAGTGAGTTATTCCTCCTTTATTTCTGTTGCAGCCGTCTGTATTCTGCATGAAAGCAGAAGGTTGAAAAGAGGAATATAATGACTCACATCAGGGCTCTCCAGTTAAAGTTCAAGTCTGAAGTCAAGCTGCTTCAAAACATCACGTTATGTAATTGTACAATTCATTCATCAGAATTAATACATTTTAAAAAACCTGGGCCTGTATTAGAAATATTTTGGGGTCTGTTACAAAAAGTAACACTAGGCCCAGCTGTCCCGATCCCCCCGCTGGCCTGCACTCACTTAGACCTCAAACGTACTTGGACACGGGACGGGTTACCTACTGTGACTGCACCCTAAATAACCCTGAAACACGTGTCACACATTACATGCCAAGATTTGAAATGGATTTATATCTCACAGCTCATCAAGTTCCACACGATCAGGGGATTTTCTGATCCTGACTGTAAACCCTCTGTGATGTTAAAGACCTCCTCCTGTTTTGTCACAGCTGCTCGGGGAGGAACGTTTCGTGGACATCGAGAAGATCAAGACCATCGGCAGCACCTACATGGCCGTCTCCGGTCTGTCTCCGGAGAAACAGGTGAGTCCCTCCAGGTCCTGAATCAAACCTGTGCTCGTCACTCACTGATCGTTGGGTATCACGTCTGACCTGCCGCCCTCCAGCCTGAGTCCTGACTCACACTCCTCCTCTTCTTCCTCCCACAGCAATGTGAAGATAAATGGGGTCACCTGTGTGCGTTGGCCGACTTCGCCATCGCTCTCAACGAGAGCATCCAGGAGATCAACAAACACTCATTCAACAACTTCGAGCTGAGGATCGGTGAGATCTTTAGTTTGCTTTTCAGTGTCCTCTTTCGTCATCTTCAGTCTTTTTGGCTGCTGTTTTAAACTTGACATTGGAGAATTGTGAACTCCAGATGTGGACTGGATTTAATGATGATAGAAAGAAAACAGAAACAGACGGGCTTGAAGCGAGACGCTCAGGTGTCATTGTTTTCTATTTACAAGGTGGAGAAGTCCAGTTAATCTTTGGCCGCTGGTTGGTGGAGTGAGCACCACATAGAGTATAGATACATACTGTAGAGTGATGCTTTTATGCTTGTAGATGTGTCTTAATTGTTTAAATGACATGCATTAATGTATGCAAATGTCATAATATAACAAAGATACTTTCCAATATCTTAAGGTGAAAACCTAAATAAACATCTGAACAACTTACAAGCAATGCCTCTGCTGGAGAAACAACTGGATGGCACCGGATTTACTCTTCAGCTCCTGCCACAAATTCTAGACCTCCACTAGACCATGTGCACACTAAACTTCCTACTTCCTGTTCCCTAAAGCTAAATTACAGAAAAACTAAATATTTATAAAACATAGAAATAGCCTGGAAGGCAAAACACACATACACACCAAAAATAGGTCTGATTAGTTATTGTCATCACTGGCACACACTGTACGGGGGGTGAATAAAAAAAAAAAAAAGGGCTGCGTTTTGATTTTGAAAACAATATGTGTTATCCATAGTTAGGCGTGTAGCTGACATGATTGACAGGTGGGCGCGAGGTAACGATCAGTCAAGAGGCTTGACTTGACTGATCGTTAGACTGAGACAGCATTTCCAACATGCCGGCCGCTGCTGATGAGCCTCCAGAGCCCCCTGCAGGAACAGATGGGTGACATCACTATTAATGACTTCCTCCATTAATATTTACAGTCTGTGGTCTCTGCCTGTCGCCATCATGTTGAGTGGACCAATTTTGGTGCACATCATCCCCAGCCTCTCTTTCTTACAGTTCCTGTCTCTCTGCAGCTGTCCTGTCAATAAAGGCCATAAACGTTCATTTGAAGATGATTAATACCGCCATCAGATTTGTGCTTACTCACTTTTTAAAGATCTGGTATTTTAGGCAATATTGGAGGCATTTCTGATGTTTGTGTTAAACGTCTGATCCGATATCAGAACATGTGTCCTCTGTGTGTCCGTCACAGGAATGGCCCACGGCTCGGTGGTGGCGGGCGTGATCGGCGCGAAGAAGCCGCAGTACGACATCTGGGGGAAGACGGTGAACCTGTCGAGCCGTATGGACAGCACGGGGGTCAGCAGGAAGATCCAGGTGCCCGAGGACACCTACCTGATCCTGAAGGAGCGCGGCTTCGCCTTCGAGTACCGCGGCGAGATCTACGTGAAGGGCATCAGCGAGCAGGAGGGCAAGATCCGGACGCACTTCCTGCTGGGCCGCGTGCAGCCCAACCCGCTCATCATGCAGCCGCGCAAGATCACCGGCCAGTACTCGCTGGCCGCCGTGGTGCTCGGCCTGGTGCAGTCGCTCAACCGGCAGAAGCAGAAGCAGATCCTCAACGAGAACAACAACTCGGGCATCATGAAGGGCCACCACCACTACAACCGCAGGACGTTGTTAGCGCCCGGCGGCTCCGAGGGGGGAGGGGGGCATCACACCGAGGTGGCGGATAAGACGGAGCTGTCGTGAAGAGCGGACTGGAGTTTCAGTTCCTTTGCAGAGTTCTCAAAGGCAGAGCTGCTCCTCAGGCTGAAATGATCCAAGCGGTGGAGTGAATCTTTGGCTGAGTGAAGGCTGAAGAGTCACTTTTTTAAAGGCTAACGTCAGGAGCGCTTCTTCAGGGCTAATTGAGCATTTCATTGAATTGCCCTTATCAATTGTCCTAACAGTTTCTGACCAATCAGAAAGCAGTGAAACAGATTATTAGACAGATTCTAAAAACATATAACATAATGTAAAGGTCGAGCCCGGGCACGAGATCAGAGAAAACGGTCAACTTTTCAAATGTTCTGTGAGGAAGTCCTTCGGTGTTACAGTGAGAAAAAGTGAATGTAAACAGAGATGTTGTTGTTAGTTTACAGACTAACTCGTCAGGGCTTCTTTAATCAGCTCCTCCAGGAAGTTGTGAAGCGTTGAATCGGCTAATTCACACTGATTCAGTCCACAGAACATTTTTTGCCGATCTCCAAAACTTGACCAAATTTGACCAATCATCCGTTTGTTGTAACCCCAAGCGTCAACATGTGCGTTACCTAATTCACATCTTTGACACTCCAGCTGTTAATGCATTACATAAAAAAACATTAAAACATTCGTGCATTGCACCCATCCAGCATTTTTTAAATTGCAACAACTGCTACACAGAAAATTCCTCGAGGGACTGATGAAGACTGCGACAGTGAAGGCAGCATGTACGTTAAAGCAGCCATTTTGGATGAACTCCTGGTTGAATAAGCTTAAACCCTTACACCCTGACGAGTAGCTACCATGTTACCTCACCTGAGCTAACAAGTTCAAACTGTGGTTTCTGCGGTAACACGTCTCAACATCCTGAACGCCATCGAAGAAGGGAAGAAGTCCTTCAAACCCTCGGTGACTTCATTTCAGTTTTCTGGATCGGCTAACTGGTCCAAGTGTGCTGGAGTATACACACTTTGGCTCCTCCCACCCAGGTTTAACCCAACCAATGAGATTTCTTTCTGCCTCCTGAAGCAGCTCTGCTCATGATGAATGTTTGTAGGACTGAAACTCCTCGTTGTTCCTGAGTGAGGAGGAGGATGAAGAGGAGGAGGTGGTGGGGGAAAGAGGGAGGGACAGGACAGGTTTTCACCCGCCCTCATATGTCGATGTCTTTTTTGACTGAACCCCCTCCCCCCCCTCCCAGCGGACTGTGTGACGTTCCTCCCGTCGTTTCACTTCCCATTTTTATGTCGCCCAACCCCCACCCCCGCCCAAAAACCCAGAGTCCCTTTCCCGCTCCGACCTCGCCCCGTGTCGATGTTTCTTTTTTGTATTTCTTTTATATATGAGAACAATAAAAAAGGGGTCTAATTTTTTATAAGCCACGTGTCTGCTGCTTTATTATGTCCTCCCACAGATTGTTGTATTATGTTTTAGGGCTGCACGGTGCTGCAGTGGTTAACGCTGTCGCCTCACAGCGAGGAGGTTCCTGGTTTGAATCCCTGACTGACACAAGTCTCTCTGTGTGGAGTTTGAATGTTCTCCCCGTGCATGTCTGGGTTCTCTCCGGCTTCCTCCCACAGTCCAAAGACATGCTGGTTAGGTTAACTGGTGATCTCTAGATGACCCCTAGTGTGACTGTTTGTCTGTCTCTGTGATTGACAGGTGAACAGTCCAGGGTGTAACCCCGCCTCTCGCCCAATGACAGCTGGGATCAACTTTTAATTTGGGAGAATACTGATTGCTTTCCTCAGATTTCATAAAGATTTTGAAATGCAAATCTGAAAGCCCTTAATGCAAATAAAAGGAGGTGTTTGCACATCCAACTATCTCATGAGGTAGCTGCGTAGGGCCACAAACTATTACTTGAAAAGAAAAAATCCTGCACATTACTTTTACTAAGTATCACCAATTTATTAGTGTGTTCTAACTGAAAAATGTTCAGAGGTACTGAAATGTTGTGATTTATCTGATAAATTGGTGAAACTTAGCAAATATATGGAGAAAGGGCACTGCGGGAAGTCTCAACAAGATGAGTTAGATCTTTATTTTTCCATGACATGTCAGTAATTTAAACGCTACATTAAGGAATCAGAAGTATTCAAAGTCTGTCGAAGAACCCTGAAGCTCTATTTCTAGACATCCTACATAAAGAACTAGAATCAAGATGAAATGATAAAAAGGAGAAGTGAGCATCCTGCTGTTTAGTTCACATGAGAGGAAGATGAGAACTCTTCTTCTTCTTCTGCTGTTTTCTTGGAAAGCCTTTGATGAATCACATCATGAGACGAGCGTGAACAGGAGGAGCCGGGAGTCAACGCAGACACCTGCTGGATGACGATGGTGAACCATCTGGTCTCTGAGCGGCTGAGCTGACGGGTGATTATAAGCGACAGACCCGATCATCTGTTCTGTTCAGCTGCACAGAGATAGCTTCATTGTCTTACAACCTCAGCTTTGAGAAAAGGCCGAGGCAGAGGAGAAGGACCCGTACTAGTCCGAATTCGGTTTCTCTGTGAGAGAAGTAAAGGCTGGACATGACACCTGTTGTATCAGCTGTTATGTGAGTCCAAACCCTAGTCCTAACCCTAACCCTACCCTAAGTGGGACCTTATATGTTTGCTGTTTACCTAAGATTGTGAAAAGGTCTTAAGGTTTTTAAAAACTCTTTTAAAGACTTTTCTTTACAAATGTTGGGGTCTAAGTGACATGCAGGTAGTGTTTTAGTCAAGACCACATTAAGTGAGACCAAGACATACTCGAGACCAGAGTGCTCCGAGACCGAGACAAGACCGAGACATTTAGGAATCAAGACCAAGTCAAGACCAAGACCAAGGCAGGGAGAGACTGAGTCAAGACCAAGACATATAGGGATCAAGACCGAGTCAAGACCCAGACCAAGGCAGGACCAGAACGAGTCAAGACCAAGACATATAGGGATCAAGACCGAGTCAAGACCCAGACCAAGGCAGGACCAGACTGAGTCAAGACCAAGACATACAGGGATCAAGACCGAGTCAAGACCAAGACCAAGGCAGGGTGAAGCCATGACAAGACCAAGACCATAAATCTCACAAAAAAATCATCGTCTTGTGTGCAGGGGGCGTGACTCTAAAATGGCCCGTGGGCGGCTGGTTGGCTGTCTCTATAGGTCAGCTCTGTGATAGACTGGAGACCAGTCCAGGGTTTTTAGCCCATACTCCCGCCCAATGACCCCCACCCACGACCCCTAACTGGAAAAGCGCTACAGACAATGGATGTATATATATATATATACATGTTTTTCCATGATCTTGTTTTATAAAGTAGATATGATGGGGGAAGTTAGATAAATAATTGGCCAATAATTGCTTAAGTCGGGGGCCGCAGTTGGGCCACCCCAGTCAAAAAAGTCCAGATACGCCCCTGGTCTCACAGTTTGCCTAATCTGTGTCGAGTCACAGCTCACAGGCGGGATCAGACTTCCAGATCCCCCTCCCCCATGTGTTGTCGAAAATCTGTCAGTAAAAGTGAATGATTACTGTAAGTTACTGTAAAAGGTGCTGATCTGCCGCTGCTGCCTCGACCTGCTTCTTCTTTCGTTTTATTTTGCGGGCACAGATTCAACGCTGGATCCAGATTACAAAGTCTCTGATTACAGGTGGTTTAGAGAAGTCTGGTGGCTTCAGAGAAAGGGATGTAACTCTGGTTAGTCGTTAAAAAACAAGGATTTTACCTCAGTGGGGATCCTGTTTGTACACAGATATGTTGGGTTACGACTCGACGCAGATCTGATCTCTGCTATGACGCTAAAGAAAATAACCAAAACTCCCTTAAAACAGTGTCAGATCATGATCTAACTGAGACAGTTGTCCAGTCTTTGTGCAAACAGAAAGAGAGCACAATATGAGATTTACTTTAATATGCTCCAGCACAGACCTCCTGCAGTGTCTGCAAACGTCCACTAGATGGCAGAAGAAGCTCATCAGACACTGAGGAGAGTTTCAGGCTGTAAAGCAAACAGATATTAGTGATTGTCCATTCTGTCCAGTCAGCCGGCACGGTGCTGTGACCCTGTTGGGGAGAGGAGGACTTTATACCCGAGAACATCAGGAGAAAATGTTTTCTGATTTAAAAGAGACGCAGGAAGAAAGAAATCTGTCAGGAGATGTTTGGAAACCCCGGCTGACACACAATATAAAAACCTGTTACCATGGCAAACTTCTACTCACCAAGAAGAGATATAAACACATATTTAAGGCCAAAGAGAAATGCATCACAGATATATTTATACAGAAATACAGACGGTCGAGAAGGGGGAAGCTCTGTGAACATTTTGAGGGGAGCGTGAGGAAGTGAAAACAGGAAGTGCAGACTTTTTCAAACAGCCTTACTGTGAATCTTTGATTGAAGTGTCTGAAGTGATGTGAAGACGATGAAACTAAACCAGGTGATGATGCAGTGTTGCTGTGTAAGATTTCATGAAAGCTGGGGGTCAGTTTCTTTTGAACTTCTGAGATGCTTCTTAAAAGTCATGAATATTTTAACATCAGGGCGCTCATGTTATTTTGTCCCTTCAGGCTCTCCGTAGATAGTGGTCCTCAGTGTCTCCCTGTAGTCTCAGTGATGTAAAAGAAGGACACTGCTGCATCTTTGAATGTCTCATTTCACTTTAACAAACTCTCAGACAGCTCAGCTGACGAGTCCAAAGTAATAGCCACCTTATGACATCACACATTGACCTTATGACATCACACATTGACCTTATGACATCACACATTGACCTTTGTTACCGTTCCTATGGGATCCCTAACCACTTCCTGTTTCTGTGCTTAACTTCATGTCCTAACCTTCCATCTACCAGAGGGGCCTTACTTTATTTCAAAATAAAAGCACACAGCAAGTACAGTAGACAGTACAAACATTCAAAATAAAAGCCTGACTATTTTCATTTTCAAATGCGAAATAATGGAATTTCAAACATGCGATTATAAATGTGATTCATTGAGATTAACTATTGAAATTTAGCGATTCATTTTTCCTTTTACGTCTTCTTCGGCTGTTTTCATTTTTCAATCGGTCACAACGTCCTTTTGTCCTTTTTTAAAGTTAATGTTGTAACCTTTTTTTTCCCTTTCAAAATAAAAGCAGGTTTGTATCCAAACAGGAAGTACCCTTAGCTTGAGTCAGTACAAAAAAAAATCAAGGTAAAAGCATTTCAAAAAGTGTTGTGAAATTCAAAGTAGTAGTTTAGTTCAGTGCTGCCCCCTGCAGGAAACTTTCTGCAAATTGACTTCAAACTGCAGATCTGGATTCACTTGAAGCCTTCCACTCGATACAACACGAGACCATCGGACAGAGCCTGATGTGTTTTTAACTTGTAATCTGTGATGACGACTTCTGCACTTTATCTGTGAACCAATGTGCACATTTTAATTGTTTTTTGCTGTGAACTCATAGTTTGTGAACTGTTTCTTCATCATTTTGTGATCATTATGACGTGTGCTGCCAAGGTTGGGGCAAACATGTGATTAATCGAAATTGAAATCTAGTGACTCATCTCAATTCTTTTAATTTATCATTTGACATTAATGGCTCGGTAAAATAGCCGATCAGTCGTGGTCTTGACCCGTCTTGACTCAAAATCTGGAGCCCGCCCAGTCTGACAACGAGACGAGAGCTAGACCTTCAAAAAGTGGTCCAGAGACCGGTCTGGACCAAGACCACACCTTCAGACAAACACAGACGATATGAACCAGTGTAATCTGTCACTCTTGTAGCTTTTTGCTTTCCTCAAATGTCCACCTCCATTTCCTTTCTCCTCTAAGCTCTAAGTAAAATGTCCTTTCACACAAACACCAGAGAGGAATAAATCAGTAAATCAAACATGACGACTCGGAGCATCCGGTCACCACAACATTGACAAACACAAACAAACGTGTGTTCAGGACAAATCGATGCAGTTTTTCTATCGTTCTCCTCCCTCCTATGGATTTTCTGGTAGGCATGACGGAGGAAGAGGAGGAGGAGGAGGAGGAGGAGGAGGAGGGGGGAACACGCAGGAGAGGAGGCAGAGATGTGGAGAATGGAGTTGCCATGGCGACCATTGGCATGTTAGGGATGCAGTGTGTGCATGAGTGTGACTGCATGTGTGTGTGTGTGTGTGTGTGTGTGTGTGTGTGTGTGTGTGTGGATGAAGTTTCTGTGGTTACATGGATGCATGGAGGAGAAATAAGCAATGTGAATCTGCCTCGATACTCACCCTTTTAACCAAACGGGTTTTAATCCATCATGAATGTCATTTGTCAAGATGAAGAAACAATCCAGATTTATGATGTTTTATCTTTATGTTGTGTTAATTCTGGAGGGTTCCTGTAAATTTTGGAGCGTTAGAAGTAAGTGCTACAAGCTTACACACCTTTATTCTTAAAGTCAGGGTTGGTCATTTCCTCCAGATCCACTTTTTAAGATGTTTTTTGAAATTATCTTTAGGTCCTGTTAGAAATTAATAACTCATGTTCTCTGAAAAAGGAACAAAGAAAATTCGTCATCGGTATCGGTTGTAATTCTGTAAAAACTTCGACCAATGTCTGCCACGAGGTACCAATCTGATGAACCAATCAGACGCCTCCCTGTCTCCCTGCTCGTTCTCTACCTCTTGCCTGCTCTAGCCCACACTCAAAGAGCGTCACCGATGACTTTAGGAGTTTATACTGTGAGTTTACTTACCGCTGAATGAGAAATCTTATATGGACAGCCTCAGACCAGACTGAGCCTCCTCCCAGACCCCAGACCCCAGGTTGGGAACCAATAGTATAATACACGTCTTACCTCAGGAGACCCCCTGTCCCCCCTCCTGTCCCACAGGGATAGATTGTGTGAACAACCAGGTAAGGAGGATTTCGAGAGCAGACCTCCTGAAACTATTTCAAAGTTTTCAGGAGTGCAGATGAGAAAACTCCTCGACCAGACAAATCCCTCACATCTGACCCTAACTCTCTCCCTTTACAGAGTTCGAGCTAAGAGAGCAAACATCAAAGAATAAAGGTGTTGGTGTGAATGTGGAAGCACCTGTTGCATGTCACTCATCATCTCTCAAACCACAGATTCAGCTGACCTCCTTCAAACTGAACTTCTACTTTGATCTGATAATTATACTTTGATGAGGTGTGTAATTGCTGCCAGGACATTTCTCCATTCATGGAGAGTAGGAAGTTCAACATCTCTGCGGAAACGGAAACACAGGGGAGGTCGATTGTGGGTGTGAAGAAGGGCAGAAGTCAGGTTCACATCCTGAGATCCACACGTGTTTAGACTTAAGATAGAAACTTATGTTTTGTGTGATTTTCTTCATTAAAACAATCAAAGAAAATTACAAGTAAGAGTAAAAAAAAAGATCAGACTCAATGTAATTTCAATATCACAGGTTTGAATCTAGCAAAAAATGTTATTGTTGGTCACAGAGTTAGAAGCCCCAGGGTCAGGAGTCAGACCCTCTAGGTCTTAGGCCATGGTTCTCTGAGCAGGGGGGATTGTTCCTTTGCTGTCAGACGGAGACGATGCCCAAAGCCGAGAAGCTAAAGAAGCTCAGGATCTTATTCACAGGGGAGCATCACATTTGGTGGAAAGAAATCTGGGCAGGAAGACAAAGCTCTCGATTTACAGGTGTGTCAGTGTTCCAGCCCTCGCCTCCTGTCATGAGCTTTGAGAAGTGACAGAATGAATGAGGTCAGGGATACAAGCGGCTGAAATGACTTTTCCTCCATAGAGAGGAGGATGGGCTCCGCCGTAGAGATAGAGCTATATGAGCTCAGAGCAGAGCCGCTGATCCCGTGTCAAAAAAAAAAAAAAAAGCTCAGGTGGTTGGGGCATCTGATTCAGACGCCTCATGGGAGGTTTTGAAGACCCCTGGATAGATCTGGAACTCACTGCAGGGATTATAATCCTCATCTGGCAAAGGAGCGCCTCCGATTCTCCTGGGAAAAAAAGAGAAAACTTTACTGGAGGGAGGGATGTGTTGAATATCTGATGTGGAGAGAATGGATGGACGGACGGGCAGACGGTTGGATGGCTGGATGGATGGTTGGATGGATGGATGGATGGCTAAAGTAGCAGTCTGACCACAAGAAGTCATTTTCATGCAACTAAACAAACAGAAAGTCCATTAATGCGTGTTCTCTGTGTTTGTCCTCTACACTATCCCTGAGTGACACATTTTAATAATGTGCTGTCAGTCACGTTGTAAGACGCGTTGTTTCTCATTATATTGGAGGGGAACATGTCACATTCAGTGAATAATGGAAAAGCAGCATCACAAAGAGTGAAGCAGGAACAGACCACAACAACCAGACAGGCTCTAATGAGTTTCAGTATCCAGGCCAGCTTAGAATTCAGGGGGTCAGAGGTCAAGTTGAGGCCGAGGTCCTCGTCTGTTTGGCTCATTTCTGCACCCAGAGGTCTCTGACACGATGATAACTAACCCTAACCACTGGACCACAGCCGCCGTACAACTTTCAGCTTTAAGTTGGACGTACTGTTACATCCAGGTGTACGCCCAGCTGGTGCACTCGGCTCCTGAAGATTTCAGCTTGGCATCCTGGTCACTGTAATCTTGTTTTTTTCTTAAGCTAGAAGTGGTGTTGTTGTTTTCACTGCTGTTCCTAACTGTGGAGAGAAAGAAAAGACCAACATGAGTTTTATGGGTTGGAGGGGTTGTGGGTTAAATGATCCTGCAGAATTTTCCTTAAAGTCTTAATATGTGATTTTTTTTGATCCAGCAGATGTCGCCCTTGAGCACCAGCATGAAACGAAAACAACTTGCGCTGCATTGTTGTGTTAGCATGCTAATGCTAGCGATCTTTATTACACTCGTATCTTCACACTGCATGTAAATTTACCCGTAATGACCGTGATCTAGAAACACAGTTAAGCAGTGAGTACAGTATGTTATTCTTCTTTTCTCTAGTCCCTCAATTAAACAACTTTTATATGCAAGGTGATGAGCCAGCCAGCCGGCCGGCCTGGCGATGTAAACAAAGTGAAGATAGGACTCTGAAAACTCTGAAAACATCACAGACAGTGGGACTCGGGTGTTACACTCATTGTAGACAGTCATGACTCACAGAGTTATTTTCAGAGGACATACTTGATTTCTATTATATTTAAGTGTGAAAAATCACATATAAAGCCTTTAAAGTATTGTGTAGCATTTATAGTGTGTTGCTGTAACACACTCCTCTGTTGTTTCCTAATAGTGACACACAAACACACACATGTGCAGCAGAGAGCCCCCGGCGTCTCAGCTGAGCTCGGATTAGAACCTCGGAGCTGCAGAGCTTGTTGTCTGGTTCAAATAAAGAAGCAAAGTTGAAACGGAGTCCAGAGCTGAGCTTATGTTCCCGGATAATACGAGTCTCCATTAACCCGCCAACACAGCCTCATCCCCCTAAACCCGGAGAGACAGAATAATGCACAGGATTCCATTGTGCTGCGGTAAGCCACCAGAAAGCTGTCGTGGCGTCAGACTGAACGCCGTCATCAAAACATTTATTTATATGTCATGTATTAAGAGATCAAACTAATGGATCAATACAAACTGCTGCTTTCCTGTCTTTGAAGTCAGACTCAACCAATAATCAAGTCTAACTAACACTTTGTGAAGATGTCTAAATATGCATCAGACGTCACTTTTTGCCATGGCAACCACCTCTTTCCCGCCAGTGATGCTCCTCAGTTGACCACAAAGAGTCGACCGCCATCTGGGCCAACAGGCGGAGGGAAGAGAGTATCTCACACACACACATTTATAACACCAGACACACACACACACACTTTCACAGATATAAGTGCGATCGTGTTTTCGCACAAATAACCACGATCAAAAAGCAAATACACAGTTCCTAAATGTGTGTGAGAACTGAGACAGACACACAACTTCGATAAGGCGAAAGCGTTGAATCTCTGAGATTCTGTAAAGAACATGAAACAAAACAAAAAAGGAAGCTCCTGGAAGCTCCTGTCATGCACACGAGCACAGAGTGAGGAAGAAGACGGAGGGAAGTTCAGACCTCAGACGGATAATCAGGATCAACTCGACTTAGACTTCATCCATCGCTTAGCAGGAGAGAAATGAAAGTAAAAAATGGAGCTGACAACAAACGACTGAAGCAGTTTATTTCCACAAGTTTTCAATGTCCAGATTAAATCAGAGTGTTGCCGACTTCAGCCCTTCTTCCTGTCATCTCGATGGTTTAAATTTGCCACCAGCTGAAAAGTTGACTTTAAAAGTCCAATCAGTAAGATGTGTAATGAGTGAAATGATAAAGGTAGCTTACTATGTGATCAGACATTAAGGAAACATGTTATGTTGAAGTGCTGGCTTCTCTGACAACAATGCAGCAGTCAGTATGTCCTCCTTCTAACTTTAGATTCTGCTCCTGAATGCTCTGGATTTGTTTGAACCAGAGAAGGTAGGCGGGTGTTGCAGCGATGGAAGCGGGCAAGAGAAGTGGTTCAGATAGAAGTGATTGTACCCGACCTAAAAAGCCTCTGCATGTTTCTAATAAGCTCCACGAGCAGAAACGTGCTCAAACTAGGATCAATATTGGAGATGCTTTTGAAAAATGGAGAGAGGTTAGAACACAGAAAGGTTTACAGACCCATGCAGAGCTGGATAAACACTGAAGCTTCAGAGTCCACCACATGGTGACCTGTGAGCATGGACTCTAGAGAGGAGGGGGGAGACAGCTCTCTACAATGTTTAGAATTTGGACTGCAGTACCCATTTTAAACACTAGGTGTCACAGTTACATACTGCTCCTTTAAGGACACTACCATGACATTTTAATATGGGTGTTATTCTGGCTTTTTGAGTCAGCCTCAAGTGGACACTCGAGGAACTACAGTTTTGAGCACTTCTGCCTCGTCTTTATTTTTCAAGAGGTTACTGCTCGCCATAAACACACCACTGCATGTCTGCAGTTTTAGAGAGAACAGCGCCCTCTGCCTGTCAAGCTTTTATTTTTGTTTTTTGTGCAAATCATTTTTGAATCTCATGAAGGCACCATCCCTCATCATCCGCTTACCTGTAAACGACTTGTTAACACTCAGACTCAGATCATCAGCGAGTGATGGACTCGCTGTTAACTGTCCATCCGCTCCGCTCCTCACATGCTGATGCTTTTTGGGGGTTATGGTCGCTGACACAAACATCCCTTACACTTCCCCTCAGAGACCGAGCGTCCTACATTCAACCATCAAACCCACTGTTACATAAAAAAAAAATTAAAAAAAAACACACCACCACACAAGCTGGCTTGCTGGCTGTTGCTAGGCAACAAGCCCCAGAGCCCCATCGACGAGTCTCGCTGGGCCGTGGCTGTACCTGAAAGTGCTCAAATAGGTCAGTGAGGACAAAAGAAGAGAGACAAACTCGGCAAAGGAGGGGGGGAAAAAAACAACAGCATGAAATAACACAACCCTGGGACTGTGTTTGTCTGCACTCAGCGTTATGTGTGTAATGAGGTTTGTTAGTCAGAGGAGGCGGACTGAGCGGAAGATGTGCGGAGAAGAATAACAGGCAGGGAAGAGCTTCTGTTGAAAGTGTCTGAACACAATAAAGATATGAGACAGGCTAGAGAAAGAGCTGTCAAAGTCTTCCTGTTCTCTTATTTGATGATGTTGATGCACAGTGCAAATGCATCGCTACAAAATGCAGCTCAGGTGTTGAGCTTGGTTGATTTTTGGGATCTCATTTATAAAACAGAGCATAGTATAGAAAGAAAATTACAGGGCGCAGATGGCCTAGTGGTAGTGGTATGTATGGAGACTGTAGTCTTACATGCGTGCAGCACGAGTCCAACCTGTTGCTCCTTTTCCTGCAAGTCATTCCCCACTCTCTCCGATTCCCTGCGTTATCCACTGTCCTATCCAATAAAGGAAGTAAAAGCCAAACACAAAAAATGTGTGTATGAGGCACTACCTAACCTCCATACTCCCATCAACCTCTGATCCGCTGCACCTGTGGGCTGACTACAAAAGCCTGAGTCAAGCTCCTCCCCAATCTCTCTCAATCTGCAGCCAGGATCAGGAGCATGGCTTCAGCCGCCACTTTTCCCTTTCTCTGAGTATTTATTTAAAGGAGACATATCCTCCTCTTCTTCTTCTTCAGTGTAAATAAGTCTCAGAGCTCCTCAAATCATGTGTGTGAAGTTTCTTGTTCTAAATCCACTCTGATCCTGTATTTGATCATGTCTATAAACCCCTCTATTTCAGCCCTGCTCAGAACAGGCTGTTTCTGTGTCTGTACCTTTAAATATGTAAATGAGCTGTGTCTGACCACGCCCCCTCTCTGGAAGGGCTCGGGTGTCTCTGGTCTTTCTCGCTCCATGTCCTATTGTTTACGGTGAGAAGGCAGACTCAGAGGGCAGAACAAACACCTAGCTGTGGGAGTGTCACCCACCTGGGGGAGGGGCTACTGCCCTTTGTGATGTCATGAAGGGGAAATCGCCAAACGGCCTGTTTGAGCACACATTTTCTGAAAAGTAAGGATCAGCTTTGTGAGATTTGTATAAATATCTTGTCAAATCTAAAGGTCACTTATGGAGTATTGCTCACATTGCAGGTAAGAGTTGAAATAAGACTGCTGGTATGAATGTTTATGGTGACGTGGATCTGTCGTTAATATCAGAGTTAATTGTCTGTGAGTTAATCAGGATATTATTAGAATTCCCACTCGTTGTCGGCATCGCCCAAATTCCACTGCCTCCAAAATGTCCGTACTCAGGGGTCCGAGTTTCCAGTTCAAACATTCTTGCAGCAAGCCCGTCAGAGGAGCAGGAAGTCCTGGTGAAGACGTCACTTCAATTCAGGGAAATGTTGAGATTTGAGCATTCAGAGTTCACGTCCTTCCTCACAGACTGCTGGGGGGGGGGGGGGGGGGGGGCATCTGGAGTTCACGTTAATATTCAGTGTACGCCTACAAAGCCAATTATTCCGTTTGGGGTAAACAGCAAATCCTGTGAAGGATCATGATGGAAAGCATGTCGACAGAGCAGAGACACACACACTGACAATGTCTGACGATGTCTGACTTTCAATTACTGTTTAATCATAATCTCTAAATGATGAAGTTTAAATATTTTAAATGATGAAGATGTGTGTGAGTCAGAATCAAAACACTGAGTTAAGCAAACAACTGAATTAGGATTATAAGTTTAATTTGATGAATAGAACATTATACGACAGGACGCTGAATAAAAACACGTGTGGACCGAGCGGCAACCTCCAGTGTTGAAAAATGAAGCTGTTGCTGTGTAAAATCCTGCAGTTCCTCAAGTGTCCACTAGAGACCGGCTGCAGAAGAACAGGAAGTCACATACACACCCATTCTAAAAAAAACGTTGCTCTGTAAATGTGGCAAAAACTTGTACAGATTCAAATCTTTATTTCTGTCAGTTTATATTCAACAATCTATATATGCAGCTGTCTGTGTGTATTAAAATGTAACTCAAGTTTACCACATCTTCAGGGAGGCGTTATCTCTGCGTCCCGTCTAACAAGCACTGATGTCGGATCTCCAGTCGCTCTTTTAACTCCGGCTCAACAACAGATCTCTACCCTGCCTCTGAATTATTCACATCCCCTTCATCAATGTTTGATTTCACATTTTACCATTCACTTTCTATCCACAGCTCTCACTCACCATATTCTCCCTTTGAAATGGATACACCCCCCCACCCCCACCCCTCACTTTAAGTCAGCTATCAGCAGGAGGACGAGGGAAGCAGGTGTGTTGAAGAGAAACGACACAAACCTGTGGAGAGATCTGCTGATTGGCTCCAGGATGAGTTTGATTGGTTTCTTCAGCAGCGAGCTCGTCTGATTTTGTGCACTCACATTTTAAAGAGAGCTGGGACGCAGGGATGTTTAAATCACGTATTATAAAACATGTATCACTTATCTTAAACATGAAATATTCCCCTATCTGATTTCATGTCTTATTATGATGTAGGATTATTCAGAGTCTTATTTGACATTTTCCATTTAATTGTGGTTTATTTGTGACGGCCCCTCCATCTTTCTGCCTATTTGAATGCTTGCTTGTTGCGGGGTACACACTACAAGATAATCGGGCCGACTTTGGCTCTGATTCCCCCCTTCCGACCAAAGTCAACAAAGGCCCGACTATCTGATGGATCCAAAGATTATCTTTCCAGATTCTCCTGTGGTGTGAGGTGTGTTAAGATTATACCCTCCCCGATCTGCTCAGAAGACGTTTGGTTTGAAATCGTAAATATTAAAGTTGTTCAATATTTACGATCAGTAATCCTGTGGTGTGGGGAGAACACCGAGGATGTCGAACGGAACGATAGCCAATCAGGAAGCAAGCTGACTGAAGCAGGAAGCACAACAAACATTACCATGGCGACAACAGCAAATGCAAAAACATAAAGTTAAATGGACGTCATAGATTCAGGACCGACATCCCAGACATACAAATCACATCAACGCGTTCAACCGTTTGTCCTCTTGCTCACAAAATCATCATTCAGCCACCAACTTTTTTACCTTAAAATGAGCACAGCAACCACCTGATGAGGAGAGGAGTACCAGCTAACAGCTAGCCACATTTAGCTCAACCGTCATGTTTGTTTACTCTTAAGTTGTATTTGACCACGTTCTGCGAGTCCAGACTCTGGTTGTTGTTGAATGAATCTGTCGGTCTGAGTCGGTTGTCTCGTTGCTCACCACACACTGTAAGAACTGAGCTGTTAATCCGTCATGATTTGTCTTCATGTGTGGTGTCTCACATTTTCATAATCTTTGAGTGTGTGCCAGGCCATATCTAACATTTCCATTTAATTGCAGTTTATTTTTTTTATAAAACGAAGGCATTTCTTCTCATGATTTTTTAAATTTATTTTCTATTTCAATCTATGCTTTGAAAAACAGAGTAGAAAAATCTGACCTTTGTCTTGGTTAAAGGCTGGAAACAGACCATGACGTCTCCCAGCCATTGTACTCCTTCATGTTTCTAAAAAGTGACCAGACATTCAGACGTATCAAACTTTCCCTTACTTCATTTTAAGTCGTGACTCGACATCTGAGGTGGCTCACTGTAAGTTTCTCCTGTGATTTACGACATGTTGATGTTTTTCTCCATTGAAACCCCCGAAAAGCGAACTGTAAGCCAGCTGGCGCTCTGTTCTCGTAAACGGTAAAAGATCAAACTCAGAGTCCCTGGAGACTGAAGTCACTGAGAACATTACGGAGGACAAATTTGCCAAATCTCTAAAATAATTTACGACTTTAGAATCGGGGCCATCGAGCATCACATATTTACTGACCCGGGGCTCTGCGGCCTGATGATGTCACACCTTTGAACGTAAAAATCAGACGTCGAATTGGATCAGTGAACCTGTCAGACATTGTTTTGCTGCCGTGTGAACTCAGGGGACATGTAGCCGACATATTTGGTTACAGATGTCATCCTGTGTGGGAAAGATTTGAAACTTTTACTGTAAGAGGTTTACCTGAAACGACTTCCTGTCTCTGCTCCTTCTTCTTCTTCTTCTTCTTCTCTCTCTGACAGACTAAAACAACACAGACACCTTGTTCATCTCAGGCCAAAAATAACCTCCACTTTAAAATGCTCTGACAACCGTCCCAGCACAGCCCATCATCACGCCGGCAAACTTGAAAAGAGCCAAAAATAGTTTCACTCTCGATGAATTTCATGTCACATCTCAGCCTATAAACCTCTTAAACTCAGGCAGAGTCGAGCGGTGAGTAGCACCCTCCATCCCAGGAGAGACACTCGAGGTAGAATTTGTGGATCTAGGACAGTCGATAGCGCCGCGGTTGACTGACGCAGGCAATTGTACAGCAATCTGCCGTAATCACTGAGCTTAACCATCTATAATTCAGCCGAGCGAGGGGCCCGATGATTCACAGGACGGGCTGACTTTCTGTAAAGAAATAATTCATCAGATACTTCAGTCCTGCTCGGTGGGGGACCGGCTGTAAACATACGGCAACACAAAAATAGAGATATTTAATGAAGAGTTAGAGGAAATGATGCGTCATGGCAGGGTAAGAAAACGACAGCATTCATCGTCTGTGATATATGAAAACAGCGGTGAAGTTTTTTTCTTCAAGGACACGCCGACTAATTAGCCGCAAAGTGCAGATGAATGAAAGGCGTTCCGACTGAAAGGTTAGTCGATAAAATGATGCTGATAGATGAGTTGTGATATTAATAAAAAAGTAAAAACAAGTACCATCTGCACACTTTGCACAGACTGCTCCTGTGTGTGTGGTGTGAGTTAGATAGAACAGCAAACAGAGGATGCTGTTAAGGCTCAGTTATTCTCGGTTTTGAACCGTGGCTTTACAACCGTCGTTGTATAAGCAGCCAGGTATACATTTTGTGAACAAAGGATATTTCTGACCTCATTTCTTCGCCCCATGACTGATTTAAGGTTTGGCAGAAATAAGCCCAAACACGCATTATTTGCCGTGTAGGATACAACGAGGCCCGATGGTTGATCACGGCCTGATCTGTTGGACGGACCCGACCCTCGGTTACATCTCTGACATGTTTGAAATTTTGTTTTCGGCCGAGTGAAAACACTCGCACAATGAACACAGAGCCAAGGGCCAACGAACCCAACCTTCAGGGCTTTTCCCCCTGATTTCTCCTGAGCAATGTGACAGGCAGCTTTTGAAATCACCATGGCAACATGTCTGCTCTGTCCTTGGGTAAGACCCTTAACCCCAAGTTATACGGAGAGGTTACTGATGTCAGTTAACACCAACGTGTTTAAACCAGTTTTAAGAATAATAGTTGTCGTTGAATGTGACGAGGAGAATGCTTCTACAGAGTTTTATCAGAGAAAAGAAAACCCAAAGAGGAGGAGTCTGTGGATTAAACTCTGCTATGACTGAAACTTCACATTGGTTCTGAATGTGTTGGTTGTGTTTTGGTTAATGGGAGCATTTAGTCAATGTTACAGTTGAACAATCAGCTGACAGTTTAGAGCTCACACATTGACACAAAGAGTCAGAGAGGTATTTCTGTCGTCTTAAATTCACACCTTTAACGTGCTTTAGGAAACACACTCTGTTTCGTCTTACGAGTCTACTATTCAAATCGGACAGCACTTCCGTCCGACATCGACCGACTCCACTTAAAGACACAGCACTCACAGCACGGCTGATACTCGCTCAGATCGAAGATAAGATACAAAAAAATTATCTTAATTGATCCCAGAGGAGGAGGTCAGCTCGGTGGATGTGAAATAAAGGGTGTTAATAAGATCCCAATAAAACCAAAATAAAGGTCTTCTGTGTCACAGTAAGGCTGCTAATATTTTAAATATACAAATAAAGGATTTCAAGTAGGGATGTCAGATGATTCACATTTTTATTGAATGTTGGAAATTAAATTTTTTCGCATTTAAAAATGCAAATTGTTAGGCTTTTATTTTGAAGGTTTGTACTGTCTTAAGGTGAGAGTACTTTACTTGCTTTTATTTTTAAATACAGTAGAGCCTTTCCTGTAGAGTGAAGGTTAGGACATGAAGTTAAGCACAGAAACAGGAAGTGGTTAGGGATCCTAAACTGACGTCAAACATCTCAAAGGAACAAAGGTCAATGTGTGATGTCATAAGGTCAATGTGTGATGTCATAAGGTCAATGTGTGATGTCATAGGTCAATGTGTGATGTCATAAGGTCAATGTGTGATGTCATAGGTCAATGTGTGATGTCATAAGGTCAATGTGTGATGTCATAGGTCAATGTGTGATGTCATAGGTCAATATGTGATGTCATAGGTCAATGTGTGATGTCATAAGGTCAATGTGTGATGTCATGAGGTCAATGTGTGATGTCATAGGTCAATATGTGATGTCATAGGTCAATGTGTGATGTCATAAGGTGGAGGTTACTTTGGACTCGTCAGCTGAGCTGTCTGAGAGTTTGTTAAAGTGAAATGAGACATTCAAAGATGCAGCAGTGTCCTTTTACATCACTGAGACTACAGGGAGACACTGAGGACCACTATCTACGGAGAGCCTGAAGGGACAAAATAACATGAGATACAAAAGTGAATGCATTACTTGAAGACATTAATTAATCATGCTTAACTACTTAATGCTGACAGTTCTAATAAATAGACTTTTACAACAAACCTCCACTGCTCAGAACAGGCTGTTTCTGTGTCTGTACCTTTAAATATGTAAATGAGTTGTGCCTGCCCACGCCCCCTCTCTGGAAGGGCTTGGGTGTACTCGGTGCTTTCTCGCTCCATGTCCTATTGTTTACGGTGAGAAGGCAGACTCAGAGGGCAGAACAAACACCTAGCTGTGGGAGTGTCACCCACCTGGGGGAGGGGCTACTGCCCTTTGTGATGTCATGAAGGGAAAATCTCCAAACGGCCTGTTTGAGCACACATTTTCTGAAAAGTGGAGCAGGGAGAAGACGGAGAGGATGGACTTTTCTCATCATTGGGGGGTTTGTAGACAGACTAGAGACACATATTAGAGTTAGAGGAACATGATGAGGTGTTTACATAATATGGTACCTTTAATGACAGTAGTACCTCCCTAAGGGGGCCCCATCTGACAACTCCCAACCATCGAATAGTAAATGACTGAATGTTGCTTGAATATTTATAACATAACGGTGCTAAATGTATGTTAACCCCCTGTAAGTTTTAGCCTAGTACCCCAACAGACTCCAGAATCGCCACTTGTGGAAACACAAGATCCTCATTTCTCTGTTTCTGTAAAGGACGCTGCAGTTTCAGACGTGTAACCCTGTCTGTTTTTTTCAACACTGGAAGACCACCAGAGACACATTAAGGCCGTTTTTCTTCCAAACACTAACCTCCAGTCTTTTGGTTTTCACCTAGTTATTGGTACAACATTGTTTTAACTACATGCTTCAGACATCCAGATTGCTGTCACTGTTTGAGGAGCAGCCTGTTCGCTACATCGACGTTTGAATCCTGTATGAAAACTAATCTCGCTGTCTAACTGAGAGTCCTGTGTTTTTAACACGCAGAGAGCGACAAGATCAAAGATTTATTCTTTTTTAATCAAAAACCCACTCAGCCCGTCTGCATTTCCTCCCTGTGTTCCTCTGAAGTACTGCTGTTGTTGCTTAGCAACCATTACACCAATGAAAATATAATGAACAAAAAAAGTGAGAGAAGACGCTGTAATCGTTGAGCCTCCTGCAACGAGGACGACTGAAAATAACTCTGAATACGCCAGCTTCCCTTTTTTTTGTTTTTTGTTTGATTGTATTTTTCATATTAAAAAAACCTCAACACTTTATTTATCATGACAGCGGGCCTCTCGGCTAAACAGATTCCACCACATTGAAAACGTGAAACTGAAACTCCTTCCTTAGAGTCGTCACAGGTGAGATGGCGATCGGGCACGGCCTCATGGGAGTCATTTGGTTCGCTGAGGTGAGCAGAAAAATGTTCAAACCCTGAAGAGGGTGAGCGGCACTGAGTTGGAAAGATGTCAATCAAGCTCACTCTCTGTAGACTGTGAATAAGCTGCAAATTAAAGCTGATGAAGTACCTTAAACCTGCATTAATTTTAATGGCCAGCAGGGGGCGACTGCACGTATGCTTAAACAATTATATTAGCAACATTGTAAACATTTTTCAGAATGCTTTTTGGTCTCTATTTTCTCTGTTAGTTTCTTCAATTGTGACAAATTGGTGTAAGGGTATACTGAATGACGTGGGTATGTATGGTGTGACCCTCCTCTTCTCCCCCCCTCTGCCTCCCTGCGCACCTGTGTTCAATTTGCACTCAGAGGGGATTCAGAGGAGCAGGTAGGAGGGACACTTTGGTACACACACAGGCTCCTATCTGACGCATTGTGCAGTATGTACTACAGTATTATGTAGTGTTTGCCACTGCCTGAGTGGGCGTGGCAGTCTCTCTTCCCCCACCTGGTGGCAGGGCTAATGGTGGGACAGGGGGAGGCTTACACAAATGCAGCATGTCTGAGCCTCTGACTGAAACAAACAGTGTGCAGGACGTCGCATGTTTCCACGGTTCTGAAGTTAATCATGATCTGAATCAGCTTGTTTTTGAATATGTGTTTATCAGTATAATCAAAGATGGCGACCGTAAGTACGTGTCAGAGTGTTTGTGTGTGTGTGTGTGTGTGTGTGTGTATGAGTGTGTGTGTGTGATGATAATGATCCACCCAGACTTGGACTGACATGGCAGACAGGGGACCCTGGGGAAGGACAAGCTGCTAGACTGGCTCAGGAAGTGTGTGTGGGTGTGTGTGTGTGTGTGTGTCTGTGTGTGTGTGTGTGTGTGTGTGTGTCTGTGTGTGTGTCTGTGTGTGTGTGTGTGTGTCTGTGTGATGGTGTTTGGCTTGTGCTCAACACACATCCAAGGAACAGTATCAAACATCAGCCCTAAAACACACACACACACACATACACACACACACACAGGCGGTCTCATAAACGAATGTGACAGGTCTGCCCCTCCACAGCGCCCCGTCTCCAAACTGAGTGTCTCCGTGGTTGTTGTCTTGGGGGGGGGGGGGGTTCTGCAGCTGGTCTGAGTATCTGGACTAACTGTATGTATTTATAAAACCTGAAGATGTAGAATCTGTTTTTGTTTATTTTCTTTAATAAATGGCGTTTCAGACACATCGGCGTTAAACTGATTCAAACTTTGACGTTTAGCTGGCACAGACGCTGAAGCCCGAGTCTAACATTAATTTATGTTTTAGGGCTGTCAGTGTTTACACGATAACTGCTGTGCCAAAAAGATGAGAAGATAATGAAATGATTTTTTGTCCCTCTAGGCTCACCGTAGTTAGTCCTCCTCAGTGGCCCTTTCTGAAAAGCCACAGTTCAGTATGGACTGCAGGCTGTTCAGTCGACTGAACCCTAACTTCCAGGTTTTGTGCAGTATGGATTGGATGCATCCTTTCAGGAAATGAGTCGTATTTTAACACCCACAATGCAGTGCGAAAATAAATGGGCCTTACTGTATTTCAAAATAAAAGCACGGTTAAAATTTTTAAAAAAGGAAGTAAACCACTCTTAGCGTAGGACAGTACAAACTTTCAAAATAAAAGCCCAACAAACTGTTTTGAAATGGAAAATAATGGAACTATTATACATTTGTTTAGTCACTATGAACTGTTCGAAGCTTTTAGTCACCTGATCGCTTGTAAGGTTAAAAGAGTTAAAGGCAACCGTTGAACATTCTGTAGAGCGGCAGCACAGGTTTGGTCATTTTTCATCTCTTCAAAACGACTCATCTTTACATCACCTGGCAACCTCAGAAAAACACAGATACTATTTCAATCTCAATTAAACAGCAAAGTCCAGCAAGATGACCCAAACTGGACAAGGCGCTCCGAGCATGCTCCACAGTCCCTGGGACCGTGCTTTGGCCTGGAGGTCGAACTGCGTATGTGCGTAGCGTAGCAGACGTCGCGTTGTTGTCTCCGTTTTGAAATCTCCACAAGCTAGAGGGACAGTGTGCATCGCATTGGGACCCCTTTGACATTTGCAAACGCCTGCAGGGTCAGCTGGAAGAAGGTCCAATAACAACTATCTGAGAGAGGGAATATCGCCACCTACTGTACTGGAGTGGGACATTTTTCCCTCGATGAATGGATTCTCTCTTGGTGCATGTATACTGAGATGAGATCAGGAGTCTAATTAAATGACCTGATGGCGCTCTAGCAGTAGCTGTGCATCTACCTACTGACCCCTAGCACTCGATTGAATACAAGCCATCTATTTTTAGAAGGGCAGGTTTATAGAAAGAAAGGTGGGCTCAAATGAAAATGGATGGTGCAAAGCTGCTTAAATGTCACTCTAAGCAAAAACCCAGAGAGGAGGTATTTAATTCTTTCTCTTAAACGAGCTGCAGGAGTCGGATGAAATAACCGCTCCGACCAGATTATTATTCGGTTGAGGTAACTCAGGAGATTTAGGCCAAATCCTGAGTTGTTCAGCTGCACTGGACATTCAGCTGAGGACCTCACACTCTGCTGAGTACCGCTTAGCAGAGATTCATTTTCTAATCCAAAACTGGTCTCAGGGGCGCAGGGCTGAGCGAGTCGATTGGTCTCTAAGTGGGAGACAAATTGAAGCTTGTTGAGGCGAACGAGCCAAAAATGAAAATAAATAAATAAATGCTTTCTCTCTCGCTCTGTCCCCCTCTCTCTCTCTCTGTCTCTTTCTTAGTCTAAAAATGTTGTTATGGGTGTCCTCAGTGGAGCGACTGTGCAGAGTGCGAGCTAAAACTACCAGAGCGGAAAAAGAAAACTGCAAAAGTTTCAAGCGTTTCACTCCTGTCATGAATGTGAGTAAGCATGTTTGTATGAACACAACCACAACCCAAGACTTCATTCATGGATGTGTCTTTAAGAATGAGGTGAATGAAAGTTCATCCACACCTGTAGTACCATGTTAAAGTCTTTATATGTGATTGTTCACACTTAAATATAGAAATCAAGTCTATCCTCTGAAAATAACTCTGTGAGTCATGACTGTCTACAATGGGTGTAACACCCGAGTCCCACTGTCTGTGATGTTTTCAGAGTTTTCAGAGTCCTAACTTCAGTTTGTTTACATCGCCCGGACGGCCGGCTGACTCCTCCCCTCGTGTATAAAAGTTGTTTAATTGAGGGACTAGAGAAAAGAAGAATAACATACTGTACTCACTGCTTAACTGTGTTTCTAGATCACGCTCATTTCAGGTAAATTTACGTGTGAAGATACGAGCATAATAAAGATCGCTAGCATTAGCATGCTAACACAACAATGCAGCGCGAGTTGTTTTGGTTTCATGCTGGTGCTCAAGGGCGACATCTGCTGGATCAAAAAATCGCATACAAAGAGTTTAAAGGTAATACAATCTTCAAAGAAAGTGTGTGCACGTCCAGGCAGTTTGCATACATGTGCAGAACAAATAAAAGTATAAAGTGCAGAAAAAAGAGAAGCAGCCGCACAATGTTCAGCTCCCAATGAGCAACTTTATCAAAGGCAACGTTTCGATGCAAAGGATGTCCTTTTTCTAAAGTTAAGCAATCAGCACAACAATCATTTTCATCTGTTGAACAGAACAGGGACGATGAGAGTGACATCTACCTCAGGAAGCAGAAAAACAGTCAAAACACACAACTGTTAAAACTTTTGGATAGTTGGTCATCTTCTGAACAAAGGGTCGTCCTCCCAGAGGTTTTGTGAGACAGACCAACCATGTCATAGAGAAGAAAAAACTTTTAGATTATAATGCGACAAAAAACATTTTACAAAAATTTGACAGAAAGTCTCATTGGAGCAAAAGTTAAAGGGTAAATCATTTATATATATTTGATTACATTTTCTACAGTCTATGCTTCTTGCTGAAGCACTGACCCACGTCCATGTGACGGAAACGGTACCATGTAGCAGCTGCAGAGGGGACGTGGTCTGTGGAGGACCAGCAGGTTCTGCAACAGGGGTGCAGTCTGTATTATATAGACTATCTGAATATCTGAATATCTGAATATCTGAAGGGGGAAAGGCAGGAGGTCAGGTTGGAAGCAGGCGGACGGTCAGAAAGAGATGATGTACAGATACACTCACATGGATCGATCACTGCTTAGAAAAGCCACACTAAGTCAGAAACATTCTGACAGGTGAAGATAATACCTTTGTTTTATCGTTAACATATTTATTTCTTTGCTCTCCTGAACATGAACCATAAAACTGGACATGAAAATATTGTATTGCGATGGCCCCGGAGGAACAAAACACGTGATCATTTGTGCAGCTTTTCACTTTCCATTTGTCTCTGCACCTGAATATATATTTATATACATCTAACCAGTATGACTCAGAGGCACTTGCCACGTCTCCTCTGACAACAGCAAAATTGCCAGTATGCGGTTGCCATGACAATTTAGTGAGCCAATGAAAGCCCCCTGCTCCCCCCTCGAGAGGGAAGCAGCAGCATCAGCCACCCGCAAAAAAAAAGAAAAAAAAAGATGCAGGTGGCAGCGGACGTGAGACGAGCAGGGGAGGAAGATGGGGTTGAGAGGAAAATTATAACAATCACAAAACTCCAGTCACCACTGTTTCCCACACAGCAGCTGACGGAGGCACAAGACCCCCCACTGAGCAGGACGGAGGAGGCTCAGATGACGATGGTGTCACCGCCTTCCTGTTGGTGTGTTCGATTTAGAAAACAGATTTACAAAATGAAGCAGAAGGAGCACTTGTTAAACTCAAATCATCATTGTATGAAGATCTCATCGTCACATGACCAAAAATCTAATTCAGTTAATTCTCCGGGTTAGAAATTCTTGCGGGTTGTAGATTTTTCTCGCTGCGATGACTCATATCTCCTGAAATAACTACGCCCCTTTTTGGACCACAGGTATAAGTTCCAGGAACTGATTTACAAGAAATGAAATGGTTCCCGTGGCCCATGATCGTGCGATTTTACGCCACGGCCTGAAGCCTGAAGCAGACCAAGCGGTAATAAAAGTAACTGCACTACACCACCAGTCCAGTAGGTGGCGACAGCATTAGCATGTTAGCTTGTAGGAGGTTTAGCTTGCGCTGTTTTTGATCATGCTGCATTTCAATGTAAATGGATCCATTGACTGGTTGCTGGAAAGGTAACAAACCAAGCATGGCGCTACACCGGGGCTTAGGGGCGCTATAGCTCCATCACAAGTCTGTTTAGCCGCGGTTAAGCCCCCTCACGTATGTCTGCTATTTTTTTATTTTTTTAAAGATTTTTTTATTTTTTAAATTAGTAGAGACAGGACGAGGATAGAGTTGGAAATCAGGGAGAGAGAGAGTTGGGAATGACATGCAGGAAAGGATCCACAGGCTGGATTTGAACCTGGGCCGCCCGCTTGGAGGACTACAGCTGTCATGATTTGGTCGTATGTAGTGTATATTTCCTAGCTTAGTTTCTAATGTTTTTATTTTGTATTTTCTATACCTGTGTTTCTTTGTCCTAGTGTGTATTCTTGATAATGTTACATTCTTGAGTTCTGTGTGTCTTCAGTGTTTCATGATTTAGTTTGTAGTTGTGTTCCTGCCTCTGTGTGTTTCCCTCTGTGTTGATTACCCTCATTGTCTTCACCTGTGTCGTTAGTCTCACCTGTGTCTGATTACCCCATGTCTATTTAGTCTCAGTGTTTCTTGTTTTCTGTGTCATTGTATGTAGTTATGTCAGATGTTTGTATGTCAGTTATCAGTGTCAGTAGATGTGTGTTTTCCTCGTGGCTCGTTTCCTCCTTTAGTAAGTTGTGCGTTTGCCTTTTGGCCTTTTTGTTTAAATAAATATTTTTTGTTAGATCTGCATCTGGGTTCCTCCTCTTAGTTTTCTCGATCCGTAACAACAGCCTCCATACGTGGGCCGTGCGCACTAACCACTGCGCCACCAGCGCCCCACGTATGTCTGCTTTTATTTTGAGAAAAAAAGAGAGAGAACTTAAAAAGTAACTTTGAAGTCATGAAAATCGACTATTCATTGCATCCAAACATATAAGTCAAGCTCCCCCTCAGCACCAGGAGAAAAAAATCCTGCCGTCGTCCCTGCAAAGCTGGCAGCAAAGTGAATTCAAAACACCGGAAATGCGAAACCCATCGCAGAGATCGACCGGGGAGCTGGCAGAGACGCAACCTTAACTCTGAAATAGCAGCGTCGAAGCACGTTGAAAATATTAACAAAATTAAAAAGATTTAAAATACTAACACAGTTGAAGTTTTTCTCCTGTGATGTGAGTACAGCTGCTGATGTATGAAACTGACCCAGTAGGGCGGTTGCAGCGAGCGCGGACTAGGTTTGAGTCTGGATCCGGTCCATCACTAGTTATTTTGACGGGCCGGTCCAGGCCGGAAAAAACGTGCAGTAGCCCGGGTCGGTTCGGTCATGTGGTCAGACTTATTGAGAAATCTTATGAAGTAAAAGTACAGCTGCTCATGGCTGCACGCTCCAGAAAAACAGAGCCAGCTGGGCAGGGTGCACTTTTTCTGATGGTGCAAAACTGTGGCGCTGACGGACCGCGTCACAGTTTGTGTGAATTGGCAGTAATGTCCTCTGGCAGGGCCTGCTAGTTGATCTTAGATATAAATGAATACCCGTGCACATCAGGATTAGTATATTTTAAACTGTGGTAGCTATGATGCTAGCTGCAGCCTCATCACCGTGCTGAAGTTATTTCTGACTCAGACTAATATTTTAGGACAACAACAGTCTGTAACCAGCGACAGAAATGTGCTAAAAGAGTGTGAGGGTTAGTAAACAAAAATACACCCCGATGATGGAAGTTTCATCCACAGTGCCACGGCGCTCTCTCTCTCTCTCTTTGTGGAGACAGTAAGCGGTCAGATACCCGTTAGTGAAATTAAAATCTCTTTTTTATTTCCCTTCCTTGCAGTTACTCTGCAGCGTGCTCATAAACTCCCTCCTACTCACCAAACCTGCACGTTGGCTGATGCTTTTTTTTCCCGAGCTGTCAGTCTTTGTAATCGTCTGCCAATCTTGTGATGTCTAAATTTGGAGAACGGCGTGAGGACGGCGGGTTCATTAGCTCTGATGAGTAACTGCTCAGAGGGACTGTTTGAAGATACTCACGGCGTGTACTTCACCGCCATTCGATGAGCTGCTTTGAAATATCGCCTCTCTGCTGGAACATGTCGATGATGACAAACCTCAGTTGACCGTGATCAGAGTCTTAACCCCCCCCCCCCTAAATACGTATTATTTAGTGGTTTAATCTTTCATTTTAAAAAGGGGCTGACATCTTAAAGACTTTAGGTTTAGACCTTCCAGGTGTTAGCCTACTGACTAAATGAGGGACACGCCCACTACACACATCACACATCACAGATGATGTTTCAGTGATATCTATGGTCTTGGTCTTCTCTCGGTCATTCAACCAAAGATCATTGAGGGGGGACACCGAGTCATTACAGAAATAATTAGAAAAAAGACATTAAATCAAAAAGAAAAACAAGAGGGAGATAAATATTTTTAAAATCCGTCTACAAAAGATAAGCGAGTACAAAACTGCAATAAATAAACACACTTATGTAAAACATTTACAAACAGAAGTTAGGAGGCTTAAAATCAGGTTTCTAAAATTCACAAAAGGTAAAAGTTAATTTCCCACAAGAAATGTCTCGAAGCTCTCTGGTCTCGGGTATGTCTTGATCTTGGTCTTGACTCGGTCTCCATCCCTTAATGTCTTGCCCTGCCTTGGTCCTGGTCTTGGTCTTGGTCTTGGTCTCGATCTCGGTCTCGGTCTCTGTCGTGCCCTGCCTTGGTCTTTGTCTTGGTCCTGGTCTTGGTCTTGGTCTTGGTCTTGGTCTTGGTCTCGATCTAGGTCTCGGTCTCGGTCTCTGTCGTGCTCTGCCTTGGTCTTTGTCTTGGTCCTGGTCTTGTCTCGGTCTCGGTCTTGGTCTCGCCCTGTCTTGGTCTTGGTCTTGGTCTTGGTCTTGGTCTTGTCTCGGCCTCGGTCTTGCCCTGCCTTGGTCTTGGTCTTGGTCTTGGTCTTGGTCTTGGTCTTTGTCTTTGTCTTGTCTCTGCCTCGGTCTTGCCCTGCCTTGGTCTTTGTCTTGGTCCTGGTCTTGGTCTTGGTCTTGGTCTTGGTCTCGATCTCGGTCTCGGTCTCGGTCTCTGTCGTGCTCTGCCTTGGTCTTTGTCTTGGTCCTGGTCTTGTCTCGGTCTCGGTCTCGGTCTTGGTCTCGCCCTGCCTTGGTCTTGGTCTTGGTCTTGGTCTTGGTCTTGGTCTTGGTCTTGTCTCGGCCTCGGTCTTGCCCTGCCTTGGTCTTGGTCTTGGTCTTGGTCTTGGTCTTTGTCTTGTCTCTGCCTCGGTCTTGCCCTGCCTTGGTCTTGGTCTTGGTCTTGGTCTTGGTCTTGGTCTTGGTCTTGGTCTTTGTCTTGTCTCGGCCTCGGTCTTGCCCTGCCTTGGTCTTGGTCTTGGTCTTGGTCTTGGTCTTGGTCTTTGTCTTTGTCTTGTCTCTGCCTCGGTCTTGCCCTGCCTTTGTCTTGGTCTTGACTCGGGTCTCCACCCCTAAATGTCTTGCTCTTCTCTCGGTCTTGGTCTTGGTCTTGGTCTTGGTCTTGACTCGGGTCTCCACCCCTAAATGTCTTGCTCTTGTCTCGGTCTCGCCCTGCCTTGGTCTTGGTCTTGGTCTTGGTCTTGGTCTTGGTCTTGTCTCGGCCTCGGTCTCGCCCTGCCTTGGTCTTGGTCTTGTCTCGGAGCGCTCTGGTTCTGAGTCTTGGTCTTGGTTAGTGTGGTCTTGACTACATTGATCAGGTTTTACACGACACATCGCTCACTGCTTATTCGTTTGATCAAAACTAAATCAAAAGTTAAAACGTTCCTGAAGCACAAACACGACCTTAACCGTATTAAAGTCAAACTAAATGAAATCCAATCCTTTAAGTTTCAGTTTAATAGTCATTAAATCTAAATATTCCCATCTGATGATTGAATAAATTAGACCCGTGTGAAGGTAGAGCTTCAGTAACAGAATCATGAGTGTCGCAGGTTTGATTCCCTCCAGCTGCTCGTCCAGGCTGAAGCTGCTCCGCTCGGCCTGGTTATGAAAGGGTTAAACAAGACGGTACAAGATGTACTCACTGTATGTGCGTGCATGTGTTTGAACGGAAGTGCGGCTTCACACTGCTTCTTCTGCTCTTTGATTATGTGTTTGTGTGCTCATGTACATATGCCATCCTATGTTCCCTCTCTCTCTCTCTCTCTCTCTCTCCACATGCTCATTCTATCAGCTGCTCCCCCACACGGAGGCAGGAGGAGGGAGGAGGTGGGGTGCTCTGCGGTGGCTGCACTCGTGCCTGTTGCTAGGCGAGAGCAGGCACTGTTGCCGCCTACACGGCCAATCACGTCGAAGCAGGAAGCTGCCGGTCCAATGAGGCGGCGGGGCCGACGCTCAGGTTCTTCATGGAGTTTCTTCGGCTGATTTCTCAATGGGGTTGTTATGTGTTGGACATCAAAGCAGGTATCTGGAGCTATTTTCAGCCCCCTGATTTTTTTTTTGTTTTGTTTTTGTTTTAGCGACGATGGCATCGGGGTTCTTTGTCGTGGGCCGTATACGGCGACTCCTCTTCACGAGGAAGCTCTCGGGGATAATTAAAGCGATCATTAATTCTGTTATTTAGACAAAGATGCCATCGTCCTCCTTTTTGTATCGTGAGCCACGTCAGTCCTTTTGTGTTAACGCTTTGTTCAAAATGTTTTCCAGAGACGCTGACCTTCAAACCAAACCGACACAAACACTTTGAACCCACAGACGTCTGCTCTGCATTAGAAAAGCTCCAAAACAAAAAACAGGCATGAGGGACTTCACTGAGACCTGGAGTCCTTTTATAGACTTTATTGAAGTCCCTCACATCGACTGTTCTGTTCACCTGATCATTGTATTTCTACTCATATAGATCTATGTGCATAGCATGATATTGATTTTAAGAGTAAACACATGGGATAGTGGGAAGAAGACTTTTGTCTAGTCTTGTGATTTAAAAAATGTATATTTTTCTGCTTTTCTTTCAGGGGAGGGCGGGTGGTACTACCTTTAATTTTAGGCCGCACTCACTTGAGGCAAAGTCTTCCCGTACCGTGCTTAAGCAGGATTGTACCCCCCCCTCCCCTCCTCATTCCCCCACCGGCCTGCACCCGCACAGCTCCAGGACTAACCGGGCCTGAGCACATGCTTAGTTTACAAGAGAGACGGACTCAAAACAAATACATTAATAAAAACGAAACAGAGAACATGACGGCTGACTTTTTGAGTCATGTTAGTCAGATGAGCTCGTGCATGAACTGTACCATGCTGAAGAGCCACCTCTTCAAAGCGCGCCAGGGCCCAGGAAGGAAGTGAGCACGGATCGGAGCACGCACACTCGTCAAACCAACTGGACATTAGGGGGTTAAGCGTGCACAGTTTGGGCTCGGTACAGATTGTCTAATGTGAGTGCGCCCTTAGTTGTGTACCATGTTTTCTGTTTGTATACTGTGTTTGTCTGAAAACGAACTCTAGATTTCTTCGGCTTTTCATAACTGTTGGAAATATTTGAGGTAATGTAAGAACTCAACAACACAAAATAAAGTCATAGGTTTAGTTCATTTTGAATGTATTTCAGTAAATGGAGTTAAATTATGGAATTTTCTCGACAATCACTTAAAACGCTGCTCAAACGTTATACAATTTTAAAAAAATGTAAAAAGCAAAAGTTTTGGGAAATTATGAATTTATTGAGTAAATCTAAATGGTTGTATTTGATTGTTTCTATATTGTTGTTTTATTTTTTGTTTTGTGAGAGAAAAGAAAACAGGTAAGCCATCTTATTCTGTTTCAATAGTATGTTTTGTTATGAGGAAAGGGGCAGGTATTATAAGTTTTGTTATACAGTGTTATCATGAGAAACACTGTTATCATGAGTAAATTTTTCATGTTATGTTATATTTTGTGGTAACCAAACACTGAAATGAGCAAATAAATCAAATATGAAAATAATTTTGATGTTTTAGTGTAAAATTCTTCATGTTACACCTTTAACACAAAACCTAAGAAATCCTCGAGAGCAGCATATCGCAGGAAGACGTTGACCAGTCTCCATGTGAGACTGTCAGTAGGTGCAGTTTCCTTTAAATGAACATGTTTACAGCTTCCAGATGGTCCAGTTTGCAGGAGTCAACATTTCAGTCGCATTTCATCAGCAGGCAGTTTTTCGTGTGTTTCTGTGTGTGCGTGCATCCTCAGAGCCCGGGAGTACACTTCCTTAAATTATTCCACACAGCCATCTCTCCTTGTGTGTGTTTTTTTTTTTTTTTTTTTTTTTTCCCCACCACACTGTTTGTTTCCTCTTGAGTGAATCCGACCATCGTCCTCGTTCCTTCGGCGGGCAACGAGCACTCGAGCTAAACCCGCTTTAAAAATTCAACACATTATGTAAGATTATGCAAGAACGAGGGAGAGCGGGGAAACATGAGGGAGATCATGGGAAACACTCAATATTTTAAGAATGCCCGCACGCCTCACTTGCTCCTAAGAAGTGGCCAAAAAATGATGGCAAGAGTACATTTCCTCATGCAGCACTGTCACGTGTTCTTATTTGACATAGAAACACAGCTGGCCTGCAGAACAAACACAGAGACTGGGATGGACTCAACTCATGTACCATGATTTTTTACACACATATTTTTGTAGAGACTGAAATGATAAAGTGACCTTCCTATCTGATCAGACATTAAGGAAACATGTTGAAGTGCTGGCTTCTCTGACAACAATGCAGCAGCCAGTATGTCCTCCTTCTAACTTTAGATTCTGAATGCTCTGGATTTGTTTGGACCAGAGAAGGTAGGCGGTTTTAAGACACGCCCCTCACACGTCCGTTTTGGACGCCCCTCGGTTTGCCAGATATGAGAGCAGTTATCAGGTCAACAGGTGTTGCAGTGATGGAAGCGGGTCAAGAGAAGTGGTTCAGATAGAAGTGATTGTACCCGACCTAAAAAGCCTCTGCATGTTTCTAATAAGCTCCACGAGCAGAAACGTGCTCAAACTAGGATCAATATTGGAGATGCTTTTGAAAAATGGAGAGAGGTTAGAACACAGAAAGGTTTACAGACCCATGCAGAGCTGGATAAACACTGAAGCTTCAGTGTCCACCACATGGTGACCTGTGTGAGCATGGACTCTAGAGAGGAGGGGCGGGGGGAGACAGCTCTCTATGATGTTTAGAATGTGGACTGCAGTACCCATTTTAAACACTAGGGGTCAGAGTTACATACTGCTCCTTTAATTTGTATTTAACCCATTGAAATCAAGATCTCTTTCACAAGGGTGACCTTAACCTGACTACAAACTTAAGACTGTAAATATGAATGGACAAAGCCTGAGTGACATCGCTCATCTCTTACTGCAGGGGGCTTTGGAGTGCCATCGATGGCGGTCTTGAGGCTGGAGGCAGCACTGTTACGACCTTCTTCAGTGAAGCAAATACTGGTGACAACCAACTTCTATGAGCTGCTGAGGAGGAAACCTTTACCTACCTTCTTATGTGATCACTGCAGGTCACCGATCTGTGGACTGATACATGCAGTAAAATAACAATGTCCATTTAGAGATTTGAAAATATGGTCACTAATCTTGGGTACATTCTGTTTCATGGCTGCAGGTTGAAGCAGTCTCAAACAATTAGAAACACGGAAGATGCAGTTATGCTAGAGTTGCTAGATGAATGTGCTATTTAATAGAATATGCGTCTGTATACCTGAACAACCTTCAGCCATGCCTTCAACAGCTACTGCCATCACAGCCTGTTTATCATCTGCAGGATGAATTAACAGAACTAACTGAACTCACTTTTTAATCACATTTCATGTCTCCTCATAAAAAAAATTAATCAGTGCGCAGAATGCTTTTATTTCAAACCGCTGATTTAAGCCTCAAACTGTTGAGTCCTTGTCTGCGTGAAGCTCCAGAATTAGCTTCACTTCAGTGCCGTCATTCGTTCTTTAATAAGTTGGTGTCACTTTCTTTTGGATGGTTGCACTCTCTCTTTTTTCTCACTGCAGCTCTTTATCTCTCTAACATTAATGAACAGCCTTTTTTTTATTACAGCTAAATGGCACTTTAGGAAGTTTAAAGAGTTCATCTCCATAATGCCACAAGTTCATTTCAGGACGACACCTTCAGGTGATCACTCTCTTTAAAATGTAGATCATCAAATGTCCGGCCATTTCCTCTTGGGCCCGACGTTGCTCAGGGACAGTCATCTTATTGTGACACCTTTTCAAACACGATAAAACCTTGAATATGCGTTAAGACAAGTTAGACATTGCAATTGAATGAAGCTTTAAACTTCTTCAAAGTCAGGGTGAGGTTAGCTTCTTTAAAGATGGAGTCATTAGCATTTGTTCATTGCAGCTTATAAACACTACATTCAAACTCGGCCCCCTCCTGCTGGACTCATCTCCCCCAGAAGCGCTCACTCACTGCAGGACGTAATGTGAACGTTTACTGCGTCAACAGGTTTAGCAGCGCCAACCTTTTGTGAATCGGGACCAGCGAGCATCATCATGTCGTTCTGTTACTCATAACCCCAAAACATCTCGAGGTGTAAAACCTTAAAGGTTGGACGAGCGTCCTTTTGACCCAGTAGATGCCCTCTTGAGCTCCAGCATGAAACCAAAACAAACTGCTGTTTGGCCACGCCTCCTCCATACTGAAGCCTCCGCTCTCCTCCAGAGACACACCTCCACCCCCTCTCCACTGTAGTGCACACTGAGGACTTAAGTGCAAGAGGTGGACAGAATTGTCCTCGGCTCGAGCTGCTGCCTGTGTGCTGCATTGTTGTGTTAGCATGCTAATGTTAGCGCTCTTTAGTTAGCTCGTAGCTTCACATTGTTGTGTTAGCATGCTAATGTTAGCGCTCTTTAGTTAGCTCGTAGCTTCACATTTCATGTAAACTGACACAGAATGAGCGTGATCTAAAAACTCTTACTAACATCCAAATAATCAGTGAGTATGTTCTTCTTCTTCTCTCTAGTTCTTGACTAAAACAGCTTTTATACACAAGGGGAGGAGCCGGCCGTCCCGTCCATGTAAACACGGCTCTGACAACAACACAGCCAGCGGGACTCGAGCTTCTCCCTCATTGTAGACAGTCATGACTCAGAGACACATTTACACAGGACAGACTTTATGATTTATTTATGTGGAACATGTCGCACATTCTTCCAAGTCATGACGATTTTACTGCCTATTTTTTGGACATTTGTTTATTGATTGGAAGAGAGACGGGAAGTGTGGAATAGAGAGAGAGGTAGAAGAAGTTTTAAAGAGTCCAGCAGTCAAACCTGCAGATGATGGCTCGAGGACTTTGCCTCTGTATCTGGGACCACTGCTAAATCTTAACGATTAACTCTGGATACATCTGCAGCTGATTGCGAGCTAGGACAGAACACTTTAGTTGGAGAATTTTTCAGTTTGAAAGTTTCATTGAAATGGATCAGAAGCTGTTTGTTTCGATGGTATTTCAGGTTCCATTTTGTCGCACTACATTCTGTATTCTTTTACATCAGAGCCTTCTCTGCTGATCCAAAAAGCAACACCATGTAATATATCAAATTCTCCTCTCTGAAGCGTTACATTAGATCGTCCTCTGCTTCCCCTGAGCCTGAGACGTGTCTGATTACCATCACACCAACGTCTGGTGACAAACATGCTAACAGATCCTCTCTGACAGCAGTCGAGCTGAGACGCTGGCTGATGGTGCATATTTGGCCCGAAGGCCCCCGATGGAGAGTATCCACGCGTCAGGAGGATCTGACTGATCTTCCACAAAGCCATGCTTCCCTCCCTCTCTCCCCTCTCTCTCTCTCCCTCTCTCTCTGATCCTCCCCCACAACACCCGGCTTTGAAAATGGAGAGAGATGGATGCTGGGTATGGATCTGCTCGCAGTCAGCTAGCTAAATGACACGGATGCTTTGAAAATGGTTCTCGCACAGTTCCTCACTCAGGCTTCAAAGGACAGTCACATCGGAAAGGGAAAGAGGAAAAACAGGAGCTGAGTGAGCGACAGAAAAACAGACAAAGGAAGAGACAAAAAAATGACCAGATTCTCGACACGTACTCTGACCTATTTATCATGTCAAGACTAACACGAGGGGTTTGAACTAACGTTTATCTCGCCTTGAATGAACCTTAAAAAACTGAAACTGTTCAGTCCATCAGAAAACAGCCAAACATGTTACAATCACTAAGTCTAACACCTTCAACCTAGAACTGTGTGTACCTTGTCATAAATAACAGAATACGATGTCTATGTGGATAAACATGCTTTTCCCGCTCTTTCCGTCTTTAAAGGGTTTGAGCACTTTTTAGTGCAGTAAACGTGTCGACTTGTTCCTTGTGATCTGGTTAATTGAACCAATAAATGCACCATTTCATGATTGGTTTGACAGGGAGACAACACCTGAGGGATTGAAGTGAAGCCATGGTGGCTTTAAGACCCGTGTCCAGGTAACGTTTTTTCAGGGCAGAAAAGTGCGCTCGGGAGCGCTGGCATGAAGCGTTTGTGCGCTGAGAGGAAAAGCGCTGCACATCCGTCCTGTCTCTATGACGACACACTGTTGACAACGGCCACTGTATGACCGACACTGCTCCGTTACTTTTAATTGCATGTATTTTTTTCAGATAATTTATTTTGCGATGTCGGTGAGGTCAACAGCGCTTTTCTGAAAAGTCTAAAGATTTTCAACTCAAAGTTGTAGCACTTGGAAAAAAGAAGCTGGACGCGGCCATTTTTCTCCAGACGGTCGCTTCTTTCATTCAGCAAATAAAGTGAGAATTCTGAGCTTAACCGTAATTAAACATTAAACGTAGAACTGGGGGCGCTGATGGCCTAGCCGTCAGGTTGTGTCCCATGTAGAGAAACTCCAATCATGCCATTCCCCACTCTCTCTCTCTGCTGATTTCTGTCCACTGTCCGTACTCAATAAAGGCAAAAATCCCCCAAAGAAAACAAAACCATAGAACTCAATACATTTCTCACACATCGCTGTAATCCTCTTCCATGTAAAGTTTTATCTCGTGTGTTGTCTCCTCACAGTGGCTCTTCGTCTGACAGCGTGGTACATCTCTAATCGCTGCACGTCTTTTATCTCGGACGTTATCTTTGACGGGAGCGACAGGCCGGATTCTGAGAGAAAACAACAGCTGAGACTAAAGTTTGATTTTCCTTCATTGTTCAACATCTGTGTGCAGACACTTCTCTGCCTCTGCATGACGCCTGACAGCCTGCAGTGTCTGTGTGTGTGTGTGTGTGTGTGTGTGTTTGGGGGCTCTTATTCTCTCCACGTACTAAAGGTCAGAGCTTCTGCTTCTGAGCATTTTAATATTTCTGACACACAGAGACACATCGAGCCGTGCAAGTGTTTTCAAACAGACACAAAAATAGAAATGTCAGAATGCATCATTTGTGACACCAACTCTGCGAAGAAAAAAAAAAAAACACAACAAGTGTGGCAAGAGAGGAAGTGTGTGTGTGTGTGTGTGTGTGTGGCTGTTTTCTAGGTTTTAAATAGAGCACGATATCTGTATTTATTTATCTTTGCCTTCTGCGGTCTCTAGACGGAAAAGCACAGAGAGAAGAATTAAAGAGGTAGTTTGGATTTTTTTGCAGTAGGTTTTTGAGCTATACTAATCAACCATTATTGGCCAAATTCACAAAAAGGAGAAAGTCAAGTTTTGCGCTCACTAAACTCATGCAATGAGTCAAAATGATACAGTCTAATTAAAAAAACAAGCAAAGGGTTAAACGCTCCTCAAACTGTGCTGTGGAGCGAACAGTGTCTCTTTGCACCCGGGATGTTTGCAGGTATGTAAATGATTCATGATGCAGTTGTTTGGGGGAAAAACTAGCGCCTAGCTATGCAAAAAAACCTCATTACAAAAGCGTCTTGTTTTGAAAACACCGACAACCACGCAGAGATAAGAGTGAAAAGAAAAATGACCCTCTGTTGAGAGTTGGCAGTAACTGCGCCGAAGTGTTTATGAGAGATGAGGGGCACAAACGTTGCATCCATCCATTTTTTAAACGTCTATTTCCCGTTCGGGGTCGCGGGGGTCTGGAGCCAATCGCAGCTGCCAAGGGGCAAGAGGCGGGGTTACACGCCAGCCAATCACAGGGCCACAAACGTTCCAGCGGCTGTCAGCGGCTCCACACTTTTCATCCACATGTGTAGAGACAGTCTGGAGTCCTTTTGCACAACGAGGGTAAGAGCGTTTCACATGATTCTGTGTCTGTACCTTTAAATATGTAAATGAGCTGTGTCTGACCACGCCCCCTCTCTGGAAGGGCTTTGGGTGTACTCGGTGCTTTCTCGCTCCATGTCCTATTGTTTACGGTGAGAAGGCAGACTCAGAGGTCAGAACAAACACCTAGCTGTGGGAGTGTCACCCACCTGGGGGAGGGGCTACTGCCCTTTGTGATGTCATGAAGGGAAAAACTCCAAATGGCCTGTTTGAGCACACATTTTCTGAAAAGTGGAGCAGGGAGAAGACGGAGAGGATGGACTTCAAGACTTTACAAGTTCCATTTGTAGGCTGCTAAAGTTACACTCGATGGTAGAACTGGTACCTAAGGAGACAATTATTTCCCAGTGTTGGTGGAAACCAACGCTGAGCTGAAGGCAGACTCCACATTTAAACGCTAAACAAGAACAAACTGCACTGAGCAGGACATCTCTGCGGGCGTGTTTGCACCTGAATATGATATGTTTAAGTGATGTGCAGCTCATGGAGCTTTTATCATCCACCATCCGTTCTTGGTGCATTACACCCTGAGAGTATATGACGATCAACACTGTATATAAACATGTGTCATGTCCTCTTTTACATTACAGGCTTTATCTCCAGTTTGCATGTTCAGGCTGTGAGTGAGCTTCATGTTTTAAATCCCAATCCACCAGGTCCTGCTTCTCTACAGCGTCCCATCTTATCTCTCCTCGCCGGGGCCCGTGTAAAGGCATGGTGGAGGTATTACGGGGTGAGAAACCGCGTCGGAGCAGGTGTAAATCACAGCAGTGAGATTAGGTCCCTGATTTACTGCCTCCTCCCTGAGAGAGAGAGAGAGAGAGAGCAAGAGAGAGAGGGAAAGAGGAACAGATAAAGACATCAATCATCAACTCTCGGCGAGGCGTCAGCCTTTAATATTTGTCGTGTTTCTGGTGTCCCCGTCAATATTTTTTCTTCTTTATGAGATAAGGAGGAGTGAAATAATTGCTCAGCTGCAGCGGCACAGCCTATAGAGAGCCTTTGGGGTGCTGTGTGTGTGTGTGTGTGTATGAACCCAGTGAACTCAAACAACCCTGAGACTCACTGCAGAATAATGTGGTGGATTTGTGACCTGGTTCTCCCCTTCACACAATCCGAAACCAAGTCCTGATTTTTCATGATTGTATAGATTCTATTGTGGTGTGAGGTCGTCTGGGTCGCACTGATTTCAAATTGTAAATATCACACATGGTAAATATTTAGAGAAGAAGACGAAGATACTTTATTAATCTTAAAATGGGAAATTCAGTTTTACACTGTGTTATTGAGACATGCTACACACACATAGACTGAAACACATGCACAAACAGGATCCTGTGGACGTGCACTAATGGAGAGATTTCAGAGTGACGGGGCTGCTCACAGAGAGCGCTCTTGAGCTGGGGTCCGTTGCCTTGCTCAAGGGCACTTCAGCAGCGCTCAAGAAGTGAACTGGCACCTCTCCAGCTACCAGACCAATTTCCAGACTTGGTCCGGCCCTTGACCCTCCGGTTACCAAACAAAGTCCCTTCAGACTGAGCTACTGCCGCCCAAAACAATTGGTGCCCAACGTGGTGCGATCCGACTTCCTGTTGTGGGGAGGGAACCTTGAGGACAGGATTGCCACGTGAACAAAACGATAGTCGATTGTGAAGAACAGCAGCAGCAAATAAATGTTTCACTCACCTCCTGCTCGCTCTCTAGCATCTACAGCCCATCGTTACACCGTCCTTGAGACCTCATCCAAAGATTTTTCTTTTAACTTTGTACATTTTCTTTGTACCCAGTCCAGTAGCTATCATTGTCGATTCTTCCCGCCTGTCCTCTGCCGTTTGTTTACTCAGAAGTCCAGTGTGACGATGAGAGGTTTTCCAGTGTTCAGAGTCAGGACTCGTTGGTCGTTGGTGGATGAATCTGTCAGTGTGTGGTGGGGCTGTTTTGTACACTCTGTTGCTCTCCACATATTACAGGAACAACACTGTTTCATCTATCTTTATATGTCAGCATGTGTGTGTGGGCGCTGTCACATTTTTAACATCTGTGATGATTTTAAAAGCTGAAACTGGGATTCAAACCCTGCCTTTCTGTCGAGTCTGAGAGGAGGCTGCTTGCTGCCACTTCAATGTCTGTGCTGGATTAAGGTGATGTTTTATACATGCACGCCTCCTCACAAAGCGTACACTCTCTCTGGACTCTCTGAGCTCTGAGGTGCATCACTCACTTTAAATCCCTCACTCATCACTGTTTGTTGAATGAACGTGTTGGATGGACTTCTTTGACCCTATGCAGACTTAAACACTTAAACGTACTCTAATCTACAGGTCTACTTTAGGTCTGCTTCCTTCAGACCTCCTGACCTCCATCAGTCAGACGGGCACTGGGACTTATAATCTTTGATCTCAGGACCTTTTCTTACTTTCTGTTCCAAAAGTCAGAACTGAACTAGGGAAAAAGGCATTTCAGTTTGCTGCTCCGTTTACTCTGAACGAATTACAAAAAGAGCTGAAACTTCACAAGCTGCTCTGATTGGACGTTTTTTTTTAGAGGAAGTTAAATGACTTAGAGGCGGACACATCTGGATGCAGATGTTCTTTTTCAGAATTTCCCAGTTTGGGATCAAGAAAGTAATTCTATTCTATTCTATTCTATTCTTCCTGATGTGTTCTTGGATGATATTGATAAGTATCTGCTTTTCAGATTTGTTATTTGCGTCTTTTAATGTCTAATGATGTATTTTTAGTGTTTGAATGTTTGGCTTCTCGTTGTTTGTGTGAAACTCTGTACACTGTGCTGCTGCCTGTCTCGTCCAGGACGCTCTTAAAAAATAGATTTTTAATCTCAATAAGATTATTTCCTGGTTAAATAAAGGTTAAAAATAATCTTGCAGTGTGTGCCAAGCTTTGGGAATACCTATAGCTTGGCCCACACTGCGACATATATGTCACAACATCATCTGCATAGTTGTGAGTTTTGCATAAACAAGGGCATTTATGTCTTCAATTCTACACATAATCACGGGTGACGATAGTACAAACACACTCTACTAAAGCTGTGTGTAGAATGAGGAACATCTGAGTCATAATAATGATTGAAGAGGATTGTAGCTCCATCACAGAACAAGCCAAAATTTCTCACTGAACTTTAAATTTTTTTTTTTTAAAGTCTGTGGATGTGAACGTCTGACGCTGCAGAGTTCAGCTGACACAGTGCCAGGTGCTTCAGGTGTAATAATACTCTGAATCACTTTACACGAGGAGCCTGAGCCCAGGTGAGAAGTAAATCCAGGACAAAACACACAGAAAAAGAAGACCCATTTTTTTTTTCCTTATTGTTGTGATTCATTGTGTTTGGTCTGTTTTGCTCGCACACCTCTGAGGTCAGCTGCTTCCACGTGTCTGCTAAATAACTGAACTTGATGGTTTGGCTGCCAAATATTTCTGCAAGTATGCAGCAAACACAGACAAGCATTCATAAAAAAAAACACTATACATTGTTAGGTTGGAAGGAACAATATGTCTTAGTCTCCCTTCAGCTCAGCGTTTGTTTCCACCAACACTGGGAAATAATTGTCTCCTTAGGTACCAGTTCTACCACCGAGTGTAACTTTAGCAGCCTACAAATGGAACTTGTAAAGTCTTGAAATCCATCCTCTCCGTCTTTTCCCTGCTCCACTTTTCAGAAAATGTGTGCTCAAACAGGCCGTTTGGAGATTTTCCCTTTGTGACATCACAAAGGGCAGTAGCCCCTCCCCCAGGTGGGTGACACTCCCACAGCTAGGTGTTTGTTCTGCCCTCTGAGTCTGCCCCTTCTCACCGTAAACAATAGGACATGGAGCGAGAAAGCACCGAGTACACCCAAGTCCTTTCAGAGAGGGGGCGTGGTCAGACACAGCTCATTTACATATTTAAAGGTACAGACACAGAAACAGTCTGTTCTGAGCAGGGCTGAAATAGAGGGGTTTATAGACATGATCAAATACAAAATCAGAGTGGATTTAGAACAAGAAACTTTTTGAGGAGCTCTGAGACTTTTTTACACTGAAGAGGAGGAGAATATGTCACCTTTAAATATCTAATATGTGAGTGCACTGGGGGAGGGGGAGAAAAACCTGCACAAAGTCATCAAGTTTCAGTCAATTTCTTACATTTTATTACTGTTGCACCATTTATACAAGTACATATAATTTTGAATGCATCAAATTTCCATATCATCTTTTTGTTTGTTTTTTTCCATGAACGTGTAGTGTGGAAGTAGCAGAGGTGAGACATGGGATGAAAATATCAACTGTAGTTGTCATGGATGCAGACTGAGAAATAATAATCATAATAATAATAATAATATATATATTTTTTAATTCCACTTGACCAAAAAGACAGGACTACAGGTTCACCCAACCACGGACATGCAATTTACTGAGTCAAGAGAGGAAGAAAAAAACGAAGAAAAAAAACCCAAGTGACACACAACGCTCCGCCATGTTTGTTTCTGCTACGGTTTGACGAGTGCTGGGGAGGAAACGACGTTGTGTGGCACTTGTATGCAACTGAAGAGTCGGCGAATGGATGGATGAGATGAGGAAATATAAACGTGTGTATCCACAGATATGCAAAGAAGGAAACTAGAGGGGGTTTAGGATTTCTGATTTATTTCGGCTTATCAAAGCGTTTACTTTGCAAATTTGATTTTTCCAATTCGGAGATGATCACGACCATGATGAATCCTTTCTTTCCTGCCTTCCTGATGCCTCTCTTTCCTTCTTTCTATCCTTCATTTGTCTTCATTTCCTCTTTCATTTCTCTCTTTTAATATCATCTTTTCTTCCTCTCTCTTATATGAAAGTATAAATATCACCAATATTGGGGATACAAACTTTCTCCTTTTGCAATGCATACTTAAATTGTGATTTCTTAAGTACCTTATCTTCTTCCTTCCTTCCTTCCTGTCCTTCTCTCTTCCTTCCTTCCTTCCTTTCCCTTCCACATAAATATTTCAACTTGAGTGAAAGATGTAATTACGTCCTCCTTCCATCCCTGCACATGTGTAGATATTAGTCGTTATATATTCCATAAAGTAAAGGAAATGCATGAGGGGTGAAAATGACAAAAAATCAGAAGCTCCCTTTTCCCCGTCCTGGAGTGACAGCGTTGCGTCGCGTACTGTTGCCATGGAGACATGGAGCACAGTAGATGGAACAGGCGATGATGTCTCCCAGGGTTCCTCCTGTCTCATCGATGACATCACACTGATTGATGACGGATCGACTTTAAAAATAAAGGCAGGAACGCAGACCTGCAGGGCGGCTTACATACCAGACTGCTGAGGTTTGGCTCCTCCTCCTCCTCCTCCTCCTCCTGCTGCTTGAATGATCTCCTCTATGCACATAGTTCGGCTTGGTCTGGTTAATTCATGTTCAGACAAAATGATTTAAGCGACCGGCGTTCTATGAGATCAATTCTTTCAAACCTCAGAATCAAATTATCTGGATGTCAAACAAAATGTGCATAAATTTGTAATTTAGAAGTCCTCGGTGTTAAGGAATCTTTTGAGTTTAATCTCAAAACTTTGCGATTTCTTCTTCTGCAAGTGGTCTTGATCTCAGAACCGGTCTGGAGACCTCTTTTTAAAGGTCTTGGGATCCAAAGCATTTTTACTTGATTTAATATTTAAATCAAGACCGGTTAAGACCACAACTGATGGGCTGTTTTTTTCCACATCATTCCTGTGATTAGAGGGAAACGCCCCTTTCTAACCCCCCCGGTTACGGACTAAACCTTCTCTGTGTTTGGGTGGGTGACATGGCCTCGTGGTCTTGGTCTTGGAGCTCTCTGGACTCGGGTATGATATGCTCTTGGCTACAACACTAATGAAAATACATTCTGAGATTTAATCTCTGACTTCAAAATCAAATGAATGTATCAAATGTGGCCGTAAAGCTCTTGTGTAACCGATCCAGAAACAGATTAATCTTTAAATATTTTCAACATTCGACTTCAAAATTGACTCTCAAAGTCCCTCCAATCAGCCTGTGCACTCTTTAGTTTTTGTGCTTTTTGTTTCAAAGTATAACCTTCACATTTCTTGCTGCCTAATCCTGAAAGTGAACTCCTACTTTTCTTGCATATTTGCAAACTTTGTGGGACTTTTAGTGTCACTCTTAGCAGGTTAGAAAAAGGATTTGAGTTTTCTATTTTAGTGACAAAGTCCAGAATCTAAATCGGACGAGTCAGTTTCGTGTATTTTTCGATCCGGGTGATAAACATCAGAGGTCTGGTATGTTGAGCCGTCGGTGGAGGTGGACCCTCTGCAGCAGTGACTCCATCCTTCAACTAAAATCTTCTCTGTTTTAAAAAACGAATCATCAGATTTGAACGGAGGATCAGAGATTTCTAAGAACACCGCAAGAGGTTTCATTGGAGCCAGGCTTTGCAGATTTTACAGGCATATTACAAATGTTAAAAAACCTCTTAGTTGAGTTACAATATATACCTCCTAAGGGTTCCAGTAAAAAATCTGAAAAATGTCTACGACTTGTTTTACACGTCTAAGAATGTGTTTCTGCTCTGACAAAGCCCGCCTCTTAAAAAACGTCCCACATGTCTCAGAAAGCCTGAACGTTCTCAGCCCCCACAATCAATTTAGTTTTTTCTTTTTTAACCAGAGAGGAAAGAAACGGGGAGCAACACCGTCCAACAATCCTGACCACTAGGCCACAGCAGACGAGACTTTCAGGAGGAGGACGAGGGTGAGAGAGAGGGAGAGAGAGAGAGCAGACGGACTCAATGCAGGTCCAGCTGGTGAAGTGATTTCTTAAACCCCGCCCTCCCCCTCCTCCTCCCCCCCTCCCCCTTCCCCAGGTTTAGATATTGATGACATCACAGAGATCAGGTGACGCTGTGTGAGAGAGAGAGAGAAAGGGATGATGGGATGTGTGATGGCGAGGCCGACACAGACTCGTATCAAAGTTCAAATACTACAGCAGAAAAAATAAAAATCAAACATAACAATAATAATAGCAATAATCATCTGCAGCAGTGGGAAACTTCGCTCCAGTCCTCATTCAACAAATCGTCGTCGTCACAATTATTATTATTATTGTTATTTTCATAATATGGGCGGGGCTAGTTAATTTTTTATTTTTTTATCTTCGTCGTTGAGTTAGGTACTTTTATTTTTTTATTTTTTTATTTCCGAAAAGAAGCTGTCCATTAATCTTGAACTGCTACGGTTTGATCCTTGCTTGGTGCCTCTGTGGCGTTCGCCTCCTTGGCGGGAGGCTCAGCGGCTGGTGTTGAACTAGCGGCGGCTGCTGCGGCCTCCTTCGCCGCCGGAGACGCCTCCGTGGGCTTGGGGTCGGGGGAGGCAGCGGGGGCCGCCTCTGCTTTGGCTGCTGGTGCCGCGGGGGCCTCAGTCTTTTTGGCGTCGGCCTCACCTTTACTCTCGGCCGCGGGCTTCGCCTCGGGCTCCTTGGCGGCGGCGGCGGGGGCAGGGGCCGATTCCTTCGCTGGGGCGGGGGCAGCCGCTTTCTCCTCAGCCGGCTCCGCGCTCTTGGGCGCCGCGTCTGATTTGGGCTCGGCGTTGGCGGCGGGTTTTTCGGGCTCCTTCTTCTCCTCGTCTTTGGCCGCCGCAGCGTCTGCGGCCGGCGCATCCTTGGCCGCCGTGTCGTTCGCTACCTCCTTCCCGTCGGCAGCCGGGGCCTCGTCTTTATTCTCCTTCGGAGCCTCGCTCTCCTCGGCAGAGGCGCCCTCTGCTTTGGCGTCCTTGTCTTTGGCCTTTTCATCGTTTACGTTGTAGCCCTTCTTCTTTTTGCTGAGCTTGCCTCCCATTTTGGATCTCTGGCCTCTGAAAATGAAAAGAGAAATAAAACAGTTTTACTCGTTTTGGAAAATAAATCATCAGAGTTCGAGAGAGCAGGAAGACGAAAAGCACAACTTTTCAAAATAAAACAAAGAAATCAAAAATGTGCAAAAAAAATCATCTCTTGAGCACATTGGAGGCTCCTGAGTAACATTCCTCAGAGATAATTTACAACATAATTTCAGTTTCTCCTTGTTGTGAAAAATAATCAATTGAACAAGTGACCTCAGCGTTTGACTTGCACAAAGCGACATGTCTGAACATCGCATAAAGAACGAAGAAGGTCAGAAACTTCACTCAGAGAAGATCTGCGGTAACCAAATGTTTATGAGAAAACAAATCTCCACCGTTGCATTTCAGATGTTCCCCCCAGCGTGATGCATCTCCCCTTCAACACGTCCTTAAATAAATGTGTTACAACCTGAGGAAATAAACGGTGCAGATGCAGAAACCCAAAGCGTCTAAGGACCGCAGAGACTCGTCTCGTCTCACCTCTCAGCTCCACAACTTGTCATTAAGAATGCGAGAGAAAGTTCCTCCACAGCTGAGGCGCCGACAGCGAGAAAATAAATTAAAATCCCTGTTACTGAGAAAACTCTTATCAAACAGCTTTTCTTTTCATTTCCTCCCAGGGGCCACTGAAGCTCATTAAATTCACACCTTCCACAGACGGTAGTAACACATTTGAATACTATTTAACGTGCGTCTCATTAGGGGCGGCTGACAATGTTACACCTGTATGAAATATAATGTGGTGTTACAAAACATGCAAGAACTTCATGAAGACACATGCATGTTTAACAAATGTGCAGATTGGTTCAGCCCTCTGCCACCCCTCCAAAAAACAAACATGGACTCTTCCAATGGAAACACAACAAGCAGGTTTCTAAATCAACTTTTGGACCGGTTTATCACAACTTGTTTTTTTTTAGGTCTCTTATTTCTTAAAGTGTTCGTTTGTGTTGCAGGAGATCATGTGACCTCGTGGTGAAGCTAAAGACGCTCAAACACGAAAAGAAAGGTTATGGCGCTGGATAAATTTACAGAGTGGGAGCATATAAATACAAAATAAGAGTGGGCCTAAAATCGAACCTTGCGGTACACCACAGGTAAAACAAGAGGTGGAGGATGAGTGGTTACCTATGGTGACCGCAAAGGTTCTGTCTAAAAGATAGGAATAAAACCAGCTAAGTGCAGTGCCCTTGACCAACCCAGGACTCGAGACGTTCAATTAAAATGGCATGATCTACAGTATTGAATGCCGCACGTAAATCTAAAAGAATTAAAATTGTTCTGTCAGTAGCTAAAAGTAGGTCATTTGTTACTCTGAGGAGGGCTGTTTCTGTACTATGGAGTGCTCTAAAACCAGACTGAAACTTCTCAAAGAGGTCATTGTCATTCATAAAAGCTAAAATCTGCGTTGAAACAACTTTCTCTAAAACTTTGGATAAAAACGGGAGTTTAGAAATAGGTCTAAAATTACTAAGAACAGTGGGGTTAAGATTTGGTTTCTTTAAAAGAGGTACTCTCAGCTTAAGACAATGTACAAACCTTCAAAATAAAAGCCTGACAAGATTTATTTTAAATGCAAAATAAGGGAATTGTATACATTTGATTACAATCAGAAATCGTTTGACATCCCTGGTTTAGTCCCAATGTTTAAACTATTGATGTGTGCCTTCATGTGTTTTCATCCTGATGGTTTGTACGCTTACTGGTTTCTGTAATCCAGCGGTTGGCAGCTGGAGTTGTCCTCTTCTTCACAGGCTCCAGCAAAAATGTAAAACGTACAAAAAGACATTTTTTGCAAACACGAGTTGGGTTGGATTTAATCTCAGGAGAGCACATCAACTGGTTACCTTGAGCTTGTGTCATAAAGAACAGATAGCATAGAAACCAGTAGAGTGATGAAACCGGCTCTTTGATGGTAACGGTCCGATCACCGGTCACCAGATACCGTACGTGGTCAAACCCAAACGCTGTCACCCTCTCTGGGTTCAGAACGCATGTGGTCACGCCTTGGCTCTGCTCCGCACACACCTTCCTACAACAACCCACCGGATTATATTTCATGTGATTAAGAGCTGAAGGTAAAAAGACACTGAGCAGGTAGACAGCACACACACACACACACACACACACACACACACACACACACACACACACACACACACACACACACACACACACACACACACACACACACACACACACACACACACACCTGCAGATTCCTGGCTCACCCCCTCAGCCGAAGGGATTTTTTCTTTTTTCACCGACTTCACCATCTGTTTCCTCGATGGGGGGAGAGGACTTGAATCCCACAACAAATCATCCTTATTAGGAGCAAAGACTCGGAACAGAACAATTTGTTGTTTGAAATGTGAAGTTCTCTGTGTTGACGCTTAAAAGTGCCAAAAACAACTTGGCAGAGTATCCTGCTCATTAGAGGAGTCCGGAGAGAAATGAGAGCCGTGAGTGTGTGTGTGTGTGTGTGTGTGTGTGTGTGTGTGTGTGTGTGTGTGTGTGTGTGTGTGTGTGTGTGTGTGTGTGTGTGTGTGTGTGTTTAAAATCCAAACTGCTCCTTTCACCGGAGGAAAAAATAACCTGAAAAAAAGACACACATGTTTTCTAACTACTTCATTATCTTTTCAAGGAAACAATTCAAGCCTTCACTTTCAGCTTCATGACTGTGACCTGCACTGTCCACATAGTCAGTGTGCGCTGCGTTGTGTCATCGGCATGGATTTGCACCTTTCAACGGCGCGCGCCCTGCCTCACCGGGTCTGTTTCTGGAGTGTGAGAACTACAAGATCACACATGTTGCCCTCTCGTTCTGAGTTTATTTCGCTGTTGAATCTACGATCAGGTGTCTGCATGTTGTGTTTTATTTTGAAAGTTGAACGGACGCTCTGTGCGTTTTCCTTGTTTGACTTCCTGTCAGGGTCGATCTGCTCTGTTCAGCTTGACATCTACTTGCACCGGGCTCGGTTAAAAATAGACTTGGAGCGTATTTAAAACTGAGCAGAGCGTAGTGTAGTGGCGCAGCTGGCACGCTCCAGAGACGGTGGAAACGCAACCGACCATCAAAACCATCAGAAGAAAAACTGCTTTGGAGTAGCTGTCACCTGTTAGTGACCACGATGTGTGAAAGGGTTAAGTTGATTTTCTAAAGATCTCAACTCATCGATCTCGTTAACTCGTGATAACAAGTTGATTATTTGAAACCTCCAGAAAAAGAAAAAAACGACTGAACTGAACTAATTTTCAAAATAAAAGCAGAACAGTTATCCCAAGGTAAAATGTCCTCTTTGGGCTTCTGTAGTCTTGACAGGTTTTTTATCGTGTTGTCGTGTTGTCTGGCTAAATGTAAAAAACAAACTAAAGAAATGTCCTTCATGTAACCTCACGGCACCTTGACCTTCATCTCTACGCAGGTTGATTCTAAAAAAACCACATGTTTGTTCATCCGTCTGTGAAAGTGAAAAAAACACGTCTCTGTAAGCAGACGTGACCTTCTCCTCCCAAACAAACCCCGACCACAGAGCCACTCTGCAGGCTGCACTCACAGACCGGCCCTGTGAACGGGGACGGAGGCGGGGCGGTGAATCCTCTCAAAATGCTAATCGCCTCGTCGCCTCTGACTGGAAATTACTCCACTATTCATGCAAAACTCCCCCTAAACGTCCAGCGGGCCGGTATCTGCCAGGGAGGCCGTTCCTGCCGCAGCTCTTCACGGGGCCACAATGGAGGTCTCTCTCTCTCCCTCTCTCTCTCTCTCTCTGCTACATCACATCATTTGACTCTGGGGCTTTGAGCTGCCAGCACAATGACTCACCATCATCTGGGGGCCAGACAATGGCTTCTTTTCAAGCGAAGGCACGCTTTCACGCTGCTGGGCGTGTGGTCGTAGTGTTTTGAAGAGCTGGGGCAGGGCCCGGACAACCTGGAGGAAATGTTTCTGTGTCGCACAAAGGACTTAATTTAACCTGAAAAAGCTGCAGGCAGGGAGGCACAAAGGGAAGTCTGATCGGCCTGCTGTAAAACTTCCAGCATCACTTTATATACCACCGATGGAGGGAACACACTCTTCTGAGTATGGCATTTAGCCGACACTAAAGTGGGAGTTCCACTTCTTTTGTACCTGGGCCCAACTTATTGATGCTTTGAAAGTTAACTGGTACACTGATTTGTTATTGTTCCCGCTGGTAACTTCAGCTGGCAGCTTCATACGTCTAAATACAACTAAGTTTTAGATTCTGCTCCTGAATGCTCTGGATTTGTTTGGACCAGAGAAGGTAAGGCAGTTTTAAGGCACCCCCCACACGGCCGTTTTGGACGCCCCTCGGTTTGCCAGATATGAGAGCAGTTATCAGGTCAACAGGTGTTGCAGCGATGGAAGCGGGCAAGAGAAGTGGTTCAGATAGAAGTGATTGTACCCGACCTAAAAAGCCTCTGCATGTTTCTAATAAGCTCCACGAGCAGAAACGTGCTCAAACTAGGATCAATATTGGAGATGCTTTTTGAAAAATGGAGAGAGGTTAGAACACAGAAAGGTTTACAGACCCATGCAGAGCTGGATAAACACTGAAGCTTCAGAGTCCACCACATGGTGACCTGAGTGAGCATCGACAAAACCAGAAATCTAAACTTACAGGACTTTACTTCAGAGGCTGAAAGGAAGGTTTTTACTGACGCCAGGATCGGATCAATAAGGAGTTCATTGAGCTGAAAAAAAATCATGCAGAGCTACTTTATAGGTTTCACTGACAACATGAAAGGAGAACATGAGGAGAATATGGGACGTTTAAGAGCGTGTACTACACTCCACTGTAAAGTCAGTGCATCTCTCTGAGGTCCATTTATTTCCCTGAGAGTGCAGACACACAAGATTAACCCCACCTGCGCTTTTTTTTTTCCAGCGTGTTCAGCGTTTGCCTCCCTCGCACACCCACTCCCAAACACCCCGCCAGCTGCTGAATTAACAAAAAAAAACCACATGATTGATCACCGCAAGTGTTTGTGCGACGTTATTAAATCGAGGATCAAATCGGTGTCCGGGGCGAGTGGAGCGGTGGCAAAGAGGTTTAAGATGAGCGAGCGTCCCCGAAGGGAGCAGATGGTTAAAATCTCCTCAGATTTTCTCTCTCTCGCTCTTTCTGGCGAGTGATCTGTCACGCCCACACACCGACGCTGCTGCTCCTCTCTCTGCTCTCGTTTCCCCGTCTACACTATACTTGCCTCCCACATTATTCTCTCTGCATTGCAATTGTCCCTCCGTCACACTTACAGCCTGCCCTCCTCTTGTCTGCTTCACCTGCACTCGTTTTTTCTCTCCTGAGTTTGCAATTCAAATCCTTCCACATCAATTCTCCTCCTCCCTCCTCAGCCTCTCTCTCTCTCTCTCTCTCTCTCTCTTCTCTCTCCTTCTGACATTTTCTTTGGCATGTCTGAATTTCACTCCTCCTGCAGCCCCTACAGTACAGTATGTGCAGAGGTACGATGAGTGACTCACTATCTCAGAGAGTCAACCTTTTACGGTATGTGATTGTTTTTAAGGCTTGATTTTTGGGTTAATGTAATCTCCTCACATACTGAAGAGGTATGTGTTATAAATGCCACAGTATTCATCATATCTCTTTCTGCAGGTCAGATTTGTAATCCCTCTCCTGTCCCTCTGCTCAGGCAGATGGAGGTCTACAGGAGGTCCTGGGGTCACAGTGAACCCCCCGGCCTCTGAGCAGTGCTGAGCCCGGCCTGGCAGGTTCTGTGTTTCTCCAATCCAAAGGTTAAAGCTGTCACTGACCGGCTCCCTGTCCTGCTCCGACTCACTGTTTCTGCTTCTGATTCGGGGTTTGAAAATGAAACAGAAGGAGCTGCAGCAGGAGGAGCTACATGAGGAGCTGCAGGAGGAGGAGCTGCAGGAGGAGATGAAGGAGGAGCTACATGAGGAGCTGCAGGAGGAGGAGCAGGAGGAGGAACTGCAGGAGGAGCTACATGAGGAGCTGCAGGAGGAGGAGCAGGAGGAGCTACATGAGGAGCTGCAGGAGGAGCTGCAGGAGGAGGAGCAGGTGGAGGAACTGTAGAAGGAGCTGCAGGTGGAGGAGGTGCAGGAGGAGGTGCAGGAGCACTAACAACTCTTTAATTTCAGAGTTGAAAAAAAAACTGTGTGAAAACATTCTCAAAGAAGCAGCAGGGGGCGCTGGATTGTTTGTTCCAGATATTAAAGAGTCCATATTCTGCCCTTTTTGGGGTTTGTATATTTAATCTATGTTCCTACTTTTGTACGTTCACAATAGATAAAGTTCTAAAAAAGTGTCTGTTTTCATGTACTGCTCCTCCTTGCTCCCTCTACGCTCTGAGTCCGTCAGCTGCACTCTGTTGAGCCCACACTGTTAGACCCCACGTGGGCCAAGTCTGCTCTGATTGGTCTGCCGATCCGCTCTGTCGTTATTGGTCAGTTGCTCAGCACGCTTCTCGGAAATTTCAACATGAGCTGCAGGGCCACAACGAGCCAATGGGCTTAGATCAGTGATCTCACACTGACAATGACGCCGCACTGACACTACAGCTAACAGGAGGACGTAGGAGAAGACGCGTTTCTACAGACTTTGAATTTTTGAACATAGATGTGCCTAAACATGCACAGGACACTATGAAAACACACTAAAGAGCAAATAAAACCAGAAAAGTATAATATGGGACCTTTAAGAATTTTTGACCAGATACACAATTTAAAAAAGTAACTGCAGAAACATAATCACCCTTTTGTGTTGAACTGAGATGATGCACGCTATGCTAAATGGAAAATTTGAGAAGAATTAATAAATCAAACATGCAAAATGTTCAAAACTAAAATGACAAACAACAAGTGAATTGACAGCTATAGAACAAGACGCTTCAGCAGATTCCTCTTATGTAACTACGGCAATCACACATAGAAAACGCTTGCTAGCTAGCGGCTATTCCCCCCCCCCCCCCCCCCCCCCCGATGTGTGTTGTATTGGAGAGCTCGGGCAGGTCGAGGACCTTCTGCACTGTTTTTTACTTTTCCTGAAAACGGAGAAAATGTTATTTACCCCAGATTCAGTCAGAGATAAGTGAATCCAGCCTGCAGCTAAAGGCAACAGTTTGATCTTGCGTGTCACATTGACCTCCATTTTCAAATATCTGTCTTATCAGAGTGTCTCTAAACTGATCTACAGTCACAACACGGAGATATTTCAGCCGCTGCGTTTCAGCCTGAGCGCTTCGTCCGACCTCTGTGACCCAGCAGCTGTCAGATCAACATCCCGACTACAGAGCTGCTACTTAATGAGCATCTCCTGTAGCATACTATTCTGTTTTAGTGTGGAACTCATGCACTCCATTTCTATACCTGAGTGCTGAGGTTTAATCTCCATAATGTAATAAATGTGATGTAAAGACTTCAGATACTGTTACCAGAGATCGCTCCTTTTAAAACACATTGCTGCAGAACTGCTCAATCAAAACTATCCGAGACGGTGTGTCCGGGCGTTTTGTGCAGAAAATACAGTGGAGCAGTTGGGTGAAATATCGTACCCTGCGTGCCTCCAACATGGATGTCATGCTATAATTCATCACACAGGCCTGAACACTTCCTCCTCCTGCTGCCATCCAGCTGGCTGATTTAAGTCGAGTCTGTTCCTCCAAAAGTGCAGCGAGCGAGTGCACGGAGCCGAGCGGACAGGCCGGAGAAAACTGGAGCAGAAAATTTGGCCCAATCACACACACACACACACACACACACACAATCTACACCGGGCTCTACTGCACTAAAAGAAACAGGAGGGAGCAGATGCATGCTGGGAGTTTGTAGCTCACTGTCAGAAAAAAAGGCCGATTTGAGAAACTCAAGGAGCTGCGATGACAGGTCGGAGTGACGACGGTTTTTCACAGGCGAGATTCTCACTTTGTGTTTGGTGTGATTCCTCCGCAGCAGCAGCAGTGAAGATATTTTTTAAAAAAACACAGCGCTCCAAAACTTGGCAAGCCTTACGACATCAGAGCCAAGGATGATGCAAAAAGTACTCTCTGTCACTGTTTTCCACCACAGTCGACTCTTTTTATTCCAGCATGAAAAACCCTTGTTGAGTGTGAGGATACAGTAGCAGGCACAGAGTGTACCGTCGGCAAGCGTTCCCCCGAGTCAAAGCTAGCAGCGGGACCCGGCGGCTAGCAGCTATTTCTGTACCTACAGTAAACACTCTGAGTCTACACCGACCTCCAGCTGCGCGATGAAGCCAATTTCATCCCCGTGTACCTCAGGATTAACACAAGAGACATAATGGGTCTGCAGCTGCTTCTTCAGAAATGTGCGTTTTAACGGTTTAGACTTTATAAATAAATGACATGGCTAAAAAATAAAGGGAAAAATGTCTGCACACTGTTCAGCTACAAACGAGCAATTTCATCTAACCAGGACAGCTCAGTCACCAGGTCGTCTGAAGTTTCATGCTCTCTCTCTCTCTCATGTGTGTGTTTCAGTAAAGACAAGAACAAACTACGCCTTGCACATGTTTTCCATTGGTTGTAAAGAAACAGAGTGATCAGATAAGCAGCTGTGAGATGGACTGAGTGTTGAGTTCTCTGCACTGTCAGTAAATACAGAACCAGGTTTATGCAGCGACCACTGCAGAAGTGCATTCAACCTGCAGTTCCTTGAATGTCCACTTGAGGCTGGCAAGCCTCAGACCTTAGAGACCATGATACAAAATCTGTTTTTAAAGCAGAATTAAACGTGTTTACAGCCTGGTTCAAAACGCCGTGTGTAGATCTTCATCCCTTATTGCTGTAAAAACTGTACAGAGGGGTTTGACTTTTTTTAAGGTTATGGGTTTTGTATGAATGACATCACATCATATTACTGCATGTCACTATCTGTAAATCTAAGTTACTAACCACATATTTGCATCAGAAACCTCTCATGTCTTAGGTTCCTCTGGATCGTTGGTGGAGACGGCCTGCTGCTATTGAAGCGTTTGCACAGAAGAAAAGCGCTGCAAGTCCGTTCTGTCTCCATGACAACAGTCTGTTGACAACGGCCGCTGTGTGACCGAAACTTCTCCGTTACTTTTTACTGCATGTTTTATATTTGAGAATCGTTTATTTCTCTGATCAGACACGGATCTGTAGGCGGCAAAACTACCGGAGAATATCATACATTTGGAAAAGAGCGCCGCCGGTGACGTCAACAGCGCCTTTCTGAGAAGTTGAAAGATTTTCAATTTGAGGGCCCGGAGCGACCTGCTGCTGCGATCGCTCCTCCTCATTGGAAATCATTTTAAAAAGACGCTGGCGCTCATGAAAAAATGTCAGGGCCTCACAGTACAGACACCTGAATCACAGTCTAATTAAATGAATTCTCACAGAGGTCGTTTGGATCCCCTCCATCACGGTTTACTCACTTTCCTCGAGCTACGACGGACCGAACACTCAAAGAGAACAAAAGAAAGTTGAAAGGAAAGAGAGAGGGGGTGGGGGGTGGGGGGGGGGATAGAAAATCTGAGTTTGTTTTGTGAACTTTATTTTTAATGGAATATTTGATCTGGAAACCCGTTTTGGAGTTCATGGTGAAGCAGGAAGTGATCAAAACAGAGTCATCACTTTGTTGTAGTGAGCGGTCTAATTCCACAGAGTACACACACACACACACACACACACTGCCCACTGCTCATCCTGGCCTCAGGCTGAACACACACACATACACACACCTCCACACACACACTCATTGGTGTTTAGAGGATCAATGGTGGAAATCGACAGAGCTTGAGAAAACTCCGGGCCCTGAAATGGTTATTGATCAGCGGCCACAGAGAGCCGCTGTGTGTTCAGCTGCTGCTTACGAGTCCGAGGACGCACTCAGCAGAGATGAAAGCCAGCGAGGCGCTTTGAGACTTTCTTACTGAAACGCTTATTTGTGAATACAAAAAAACAAAAAATCGCTCAGAAAGCTTTCTCTGTGGCTGCAGAGGGAAACCAAGTGCAGACAAAACAAAACAGAGAAGTGAAACGGATCGGTCGCTCTCTGCGGAGGCGCTGACATTTCACTGTCTCGTCCTCAGACGCTCACATGACCTCCATGTCTGCAAAGTTTGTCTGGATGGAAAGTGAATCATCAGAAACGCTCTGCTTCTCTTATTTCTCAACGCAAACCACTTCTGACATCTTTATTGTGATAAGTTATTAAGAAATCCACCCCCCCCCCCCCCCCACCCACTACCCCCGTAGTTCACTGCCACTCTAGTCAATCATTGTGTTTCCACAGCGAGCGCCGCGGTCCGTCTCCAGAGCGTGCCACCAGTGCCACAACACTAACTTTGACGGAGTACACTGAAGGCAGGCGTCAAGCTAGACAAAATATGACAACCCGGACAGGAAATCAGACAAGGAAACACACAGAGCGTCCGGTCGATTTCAAAATAAAACCGTGGCGCTGACAGACCGTGGCACGCACAGTATGTGGAGATCGGGGGTCGAGGTCGCAGCTCGGCCCAACCTTACTGGATAAGAAGTTTATAGTGGAAACAAGCGTGATCCGTCGGTAAAATGGACGACTGTAAAATGATAGCATGCAGAATTCAATACTAATACCTGCTGTGTGTGTGTGTGTGTGTGTGTGTGTGTGTGTGTGTGTGTGTGTGTGTGTGTGTGTGTGTGTGTGTGTGTGTGTGTGTGTGTGTGTGTGTGTGTGTGTGTGTGTGTGTGTGTGTGTGCGCGTGTGTTTTAAATTCTGACTTTAATTCAAGAATTGCCACCGAGGTTAAAAATCTTCTTTTCAAATGTGAGTTAAAAAAGGATAAATATAAACTACTACAAGAGCCAGCTCTGAATAAAGACGAGCGATCATTCTGATGAATTAAAAAGTTTTTCTGTCTCTTGATGTTTCTCACGTCTCTCTCCGCTCAGCCGGACTCGTTTCATCAGACTGTGAGACGGAGCGAAGCCTCTGGCCTTGTTTCTCCGGTAAAATGTTGAAACGATTTTTTTTTTTTTTTCCTACTGCCTGACACATCCAGGTCAAACTTTCAGGATGTGTTAAGTGAAAGCACAGGTGCTATCAAAGCTTCAGCAAAGTACCCATAATTCAGTGCGTTACAGGCGTTCGCCTGTCACCAGCGTTTTGATGTAACTGGGTTGTGTCAGTTTGTCATCCCTGGGAAGTTTTTCACCTTGAATAGACAGTTTCTAAAAGTACTGAACAGTGAACACAGGACGGACTGTTCTGTTGTTACTGTAAGAGTTTAAGACAGAAGGTTGGAGATCAAAAGTGAACCATGTGAGGATTTATTCACTTTAAAGAATTCATGATTTCAGCATGAAAAATGGTTTTAAAACTTCTTACATTATCAGCATCTGTTTATCCAGCCCGACAAAAGAGATCCAGAGCCGTTTTCACATATTCACTCCAAAATATCTAGATTATTTCAGGAAATTCTCCTGACCTGGTTGTTCACACATGCACCTCACAGAGGGAGACTATCACTTTCAGAGGGGACGAAGCAACAGAGTCTGCTTTACCATGCTATAATGAGAATATTTGACTTTATATCAATGCTACACTCAATTCACCAGGAATCACAATCTCAACAAAAGAGTGAAGAAGAACATACCGGAGAACAAAAAATGTAATTCAGGGGTTCAATCATCCTGTGCAGATTGTAGCGGTCACAGGATATAAACGTCACCACCTCCTCCCATTCGCTCGAGGTGAATTCTCCTGAGAAAATCCTGCTGCGTTCTCACATCAGATCACTCTGACTTCTGCGGAAAAAATACGAGGAGGGTGGCAGGAGAAACTCTGAATAAAGTCTGAGTGAATAAAACCGGCTCTTTGCGTTCACACAAACCTCCTGCAGATATCAGGACTTTTTTCCGGAGCGTTTTTTTATGCAAGTTTGAAAGCCCTAATACGTTTCAAACACCATTTACTTGTTTAGCTCATGAAGAGCCTTCAGAAGTCCCTTCAGTCTGTTTCATAAGCACTTAAAAATTTCTTACAGCAGGTTGAAGGACACTTTTTCACACAGCGTTAGCGCCCAACAGTGTTAGATAAAGAAAAGAGAAGAACCTGACTGATCTCTTATAAAACAACTATAAGAATATTAAAGCTCTGCCAGTTATTCCTGTTTTATGCATCTTTTTTTATATTCAAGTAGAAATCCATCGGCACACCTGACCCTCCATGATGCATACCTCTAAAGACAGCAGATCCAACCATCATGTGGATAATGTGACTGATTGGACCTGTCAGGTGCGTTTGCTCCCTTGGTTCTATTTGTTCAGACGGATAAGAGACTCTGGGAGGACAGGAATGAAGGCAGCAGCTCTCAATCACCCAAGGCTGTTTTAGTGTTTGCATGGTCCCTAACCTGCCTCCCCCCCCCCTCCCTTCTCTGAAAACAGCAGCCTTGGACCTGATGGATAAGTCTGACCAGTCGGCCTTAGAGAGGCTGTATCCAATGTAGAGAAATGAAACTAATTCTTCAAACATTCCATCAGTTTTTAGTTTAACTTTAGTCTTCTGGATGAAATCCCACCTGAGCAGACCTTTCCTGTATTCACACTCAAACTCATCCCGACCAGGCCCCTAGTACATTTTATAAGTGAGTCAGGGTGATGTGTGAACACACCAGGTTATATTCAGTAAAGAGAGCAAAAACTTAGATGTACAGTAAATCAGATATAAAGAGCAAAAACGATCCTTATCGCGTCAGACTCCATTGCTTCATCAGACATTTCGGATCTGCATCCTTTTGACGTCAACTCAAGAAGATTTCGAAGCAGACGGTCCATAAATTTTCAGGAGTGCATGTGTGAAAAAGCCCGTGGAGACTCATCACCTGCTACAGAGCGTTAGATCGATCAGTCGTCATAACGGCTGTACGGGGAGCTCCAGGATCCACAGGGACTGATCATCAGTCTGTATCCCAGAGAGAAGCTCTGAGGAGGGGCACGATCAGACTCGAGCAGCAGGTCCTCTGGGACGTGAGGAAAATTTAATGAAGTCTAATAGCCGTCACAACCTGTTGTTGGAGTCGGAGCTAATGGAGCTCGAGACGAGCTGAACTGTAAGCCGCCACAGGAAACGCGGCCAACCTTTAATGGCCTCACAAATCACCGACGATGTTACAGATCAAAACGTCACATTAAAATGATATTAGTGTTTATTTTAATCTGCTCCCACCATCAGGCGTCCCGTACACATAACACGCTTCGATCAACCCTGAAGAGCATGTTTGGAAGAACTACCGTCAGAAAATGTGCATCGATTGAACTTCTTTTGTGTTGAAATATGAAGTGAGGCTTTAATGATTTATCAGCTGAGAGAGCTGTGAGCTTCAGAGGTGACGGGATTCTTCAATACATCCTCAGAAATATGCAGGGTGACACATCGACTTTTTAGTTCTTTGTGACTCGCATGGATACCCCACAGATCGAGCCGCCATCGAACTTTCAGCACATTCCTGATGGATGTGGCAGTGAGAGAGAGGGCCGCTTGGTCTCTGCAGCTTTGTGAGCTCATGTCAACAGTTCAGGTGTGTTGTGTTTTTTTTTTTGTTCCAGTGCCTCACACACCTCGTTCAGACGGTGTTTACTGATTATATTCACAATTTCCCAATTTGGGATTAATAAAACTCGTCCATCCTCCTGTCGGTCTGTCCTTTTATACATCCATCCATCTAACCATCCATCCATCGTTTATCATCCTATCCATCCATCTATCAGTCCATCCATCCATCCTTCCATCTATCCATCCAGCTGTCCGTCTATCATCTTTCCAAATTACTATCCATCCATTCATCCATCCTTCTTTCTCTAAATCCTTCCATCTATCATCTAGCTATCTGCCTATAATCTGTTTATCATCCATCCATCTATCCATCCATCTATCAGTCCATCCATCCATCCATCCATCCTTTCCTCTATCCATCTAGCTACCCACAGCCGCTGCAACGAGGACTATAGAAACTGTAAAACATAAAGTCAGTGACATTTACATTAAGCCTCATAAAAATATGCATTGCGGTTGACGGTTTGTGGCTCTAATAAAACTTGTCTGAGAGTGCAGATATGTCTTTGTGACAGGTGCAGCTCTCTGTTTCTGTCAGCATCATGTAAGCAGCACTACCTGACCCCTGTATTGACTCATATAGAATAATGAAAAGATAAGGCACAGGTGAACTCCCTGAACAAACATGAACTTCAGAGGTAAATATGGACCCAATCCATATGGAGAGGAAGTTAGGTCTTACAGAGCAAACAGGTCCGAGTTACAACAGAGTACATGGAGTTTCCTCTTTATCTAAGTCAAACAAGGAGACATGCAACGCAACGTGTCCATACATCACTCTTTAGATTGGATCATTCAGAGTTAATTAGCTGCTTGTTGTCACTCATTGGACCATCAGGGCTTTTTTTTCCTGGGAAACCAATAGTTAGAGTTATCATTTAAAAGTTAAAGTATCAATCAGTGAGATGTGTAGTGAATGAAATGATAAAGTGACCTTACTATATGATCAGACATTAAGGAAACATGCTGAAGTGCTGGCTTCTCTGCAAGTATGTCCTCCTTCTAACTGATTCTGGTTCTGAATGCTCTGGATTTGTTTGGACCAGAGAAGGTAGGCGCTTTTAAGACACACACAGCCGTTTTGGACACCCCTCGGTTTGTCAGATATGAGAGCAGTTATCAGGTCAACAGGTGTTGCAGCGATGGAAGCGGGCAAGAGAAGTGGTTCAGATAGAAGTGATTGTACCCGACCTAAAAAGCCTCTGCATGTTTCTAATAAGCTCCACGAGCAGAAACGTGCTCAAACTAGGATCAATATTGGAGATGCTTTTGAAAAATGGAGAGATCTTTGTCATTGTGTGCAGTTGATGTGTAAACACACGATATACAGTAGGTTTATATGGACACATACAGTATATATTCCTGAGCAGAATAAGATATGATACGATACACTTTATTGTCCCCTTGGGGAAATTTGTATTTGGACTCATTGGGCTGCCAAACATCCAGCCGCTTCCACTAGAATCAATTAATTAAAAAACATATTCAACACAACAGCCTCAGAATTAAATCGCGGATTTGGTTGGAAAAAAGTCTGAGGAAGAGCATTTTGGCTCGAAACATCACTTGTCAATAAATCCTTTAAACGGGAGCTCCTTGGTGTGCGGATCTTTACCTATTTGTGTTTATCCCAAGTAATCAAACTTTGTTACATTTCCTGTTAAAGATGAAATGCCGCAATCTCGTCATTAGCGGTCACGCACACAAACGCCACATGATGATGATAAATATCCATACTGTATGTAAGTGAAGATGCACTTCAGTAAAGTACGTTTGATAACATATTAACCATAGCAACTGATTCCTGGTTTCTATCAGGATACTTCTGTTGGCACATTAAGTTGTCTCAGAACTTAGAAAAATGGGATGAATATAGTTTTTACCAACAAATAAAAAGAGGATGTGAGCCTTCCAAGATCTTGTTAGACTGATGCACTGCAAAACAACTCAATGCCAAAAACGGCCACACTTCTAACCCTCAACCATCATGACTCATATGTTATATTAAAAGACATAAATCATCATTTTTCATTAGGTTTTCACTCCTAATCTGTGACTTTTTCTGTTGTTTGGGGAGAAAAATAATCGTGTCCTAGTTATCCTTCTCTGTTGAAATTCACAGCCAGTTAAGAACTTCGATTGGTGGGGTTTTCAGCTCAGCACTCCCAAGACGAATGTTAACATGCACAAACACTGCCCGACGTTAAGGCCGTCCACTCTGCCTGACTTCATTTAATGCCATAATGGGCTGCTCTTTGGCCGGCATCCATTCCCAAGGTGGCTCCCGAAAGAAAATCTGTTTGTCAACCTGCCAGAACCATGGGCATAACAAATACACTTAATTCATAAGAAATAAATCTTAACGGTTTCAAAGACTTTTTTTGTACAGGATTAAAGGATTAACATCTAAAGCAACTGCATCAGCCGCCATATCCGAGTGGGGTCTACATGTGTCCTGCCTGGGTTAAGCTGGATTCAGGTGGCTCAAAGTGAGCTTTTAAGTGGTTTGATGATGGGCCCACTAGGGCAAACAAATGGAACTTATATGGGTTATATTCATGGACAAGAATTAGGCATACAATTTAGAAAGAAAACATGGCTGCTGGATGGATCCCAATTGGCGACATTCTACCTGTATCGACATCGAGGGTCCATAATCAACCCGATTGGCCGACGCCCAGTTGGTCATACCACTTGGCCCCAAACCGGTGTAGTTGTTGGGTTTTTGGTGTGTTTTTTGGCGACAGGTATTTAAGCTAATCAACAGAACACTTATTTTTCAGTCAAGCTCACTGGCTTCAGTTCTAAATTGAACTCCACTTTTTGCTCGACTTTGCAAACATTTTCCAACTTCTACATCCTCGAGTCACAGAGCATCACAATCATCCCATTGGGGTCGGGTTTGTGGCCTTCCCAGTACAATAATAACTCTCTTTTAACTCGACTTTGGTATCCACACAGTCCTTAAAAAAACAAGTGTTAATCTGCTGGATGTTTTACCTTTTTTAACTGCTAATTGCTAACTTTGTCAGCTGTTTTGTGCCTGGTAATTTGGGTACATTCATCGGAGCATTAGTGCTGTGACTTGTTCAATCGCTATAAGAGCGTCAAACCAGAGATTCTAAAATATCTGTCAGGTCTGGGGTTACACGTGTACTGTGATTTTAGGTTAGAGTTTGAGCGGTTGTCTCAGGAAGCGGAGGGAATCCAGTGACCTGACTGTCCTAAATAATTCAACAGTGAGTGTACAGATGTTAGAGGAAGGATTTTCCATTGTGCTGACAGACTGTCTGATCAATGCACTCGCTGAACAAAGACAGAGTGAATCACAACACAAATGATGTCCCTCTGAGTTTATACAATGTTGTTTTTTAGGAGGCTTTTTAGAGGCTGATTGGCTGACCTACATGCTGACCATGCAATACAAAAAATTCAACTCTAGCCAGGAACATGTCTGTCTTCTCCTGTTCATCTTTAAACCTTTTTCTTATTAAACGTCTAAAACGTATTATATTTCTTCAATATGTGGACGCTTGTGTATGAGTAGAGAAGGGAAAGTGTTAGACAAATGCTTTCTTCTGACACTAACTTTTAAAAGGATTTGCATTTGTAATAAATGGTGATATTAGCTGCAAAAACATCCTCTCTTTTAGTAAATCACACTGAACTAAAACGTTACAGCAGCGGGGCACCACATCGCCGCACAGCCAATGTACAGACGCTACAGTCCTCATCGCAGTGGCCGTGAGTTCGAATCCGACCTCTGCCATTTGCTGCATGTCGTCCCCCAATCTCTCTTCCCAGCATGTCCTGTCTCTCTTCAGCTGTTCTTTCCAGTAAAGGCAAAATGGCCACAAAATACCAAACTTAAAAAAAAGTAAAAGCAGCAACTTGCCAAGTTCAATGTAGCCACGCTTTGAAACGTACCCTGATTTGACTGTTTGTGTATTTGACTCTAAATGGGGCCATCATTTACAAAATCAACAGCATGCTGTGATGAAGAAGACTTGAAACTAAAGATTGAGACCACACACTCATTGGGGAAATGTTTACTGAGAGAATTAATCACCAGAGAATTGGGTTCATATTATCATAAACTTCTATGGTGCTATCTGTGGAGTCGCCACCTGATGGCCAATAGGAAGAATGCAGACTTAAAGAACTCCAGCTAAGGCTTAATATTTTCTGTGTGTGTGTGTGTGTGTGTGTGTGTGTGTGGGGAGGGGGGGGGGTTGTAGGTGTGAGTGTTTGCATGTTACTGAGGACGGGGAGTGATTAAATCCAAACAGTGTAAGCCATTTCCAGTCCTCAGTGTGACAGTCTGTAATTCTTCAGAAGGCCACATAAGCACTGCTGACGCATGTACCTAAACACACATGAAAACACACACACAGACACACACACACACACACACACACACACACACACACACACACCGAGCATGCACACATGCACGCACACAAACCAACTTCAGCTCCCTAACTGCATGGATAAACACACACACACACACACACACACTGTTTACTAATGAGGATTGTGGACAGTGTGTCTGAGAAATATGTGACCTCTGACCAGCCTACGCCCCGCTCTCTGCTAACACTCACACACTGAAAACACACACACACACACACATACACACACAGAGCCATCCGTCAGCCTCAAGGTTACCATAAAGAAAACAAGAAGGGGCCCTGCAGCACAAAATGTAAACTCAACCAAACATTCACTGTTCGAGAGATAGCAGAGTTAAAAATGTCTGAGGAGCGGCAGGAACAGGCATGAAAACAGTTTAGACTTCCAGTGGTGAAGTGCAGATAAAGCCAACATACTCCACCCTTACACAACGTCCTATAGTTTCAAGATAACACTACTTGACATCATCTAACTTTAAGTTTGGCCTGTAAGGTAGAGCAATGGGGGGGGGGGGGGGACTCGCAGTGTCTCATGTCTTAACCTACAGAAAATAAAATCCTCTCTGTACTTAAAGGAGCAGTATGTAACTCTGACACCTAGTGTTTAAAATGGGTACTGCAGTCTAAATTCTAAACATCATAGAGAGCTGTCTCTCCCCCCCCCTCCTCTTTAGAGTGGATGCTCACACAGGTCACCATGTGGTGGACTCTGAAGCTTCAGTGTTTATCCAGCTCTGCATGGGTCTGTAAACCTTTCTGTGTTCTAACCTCTCTCCATTTTTCAAAAGCATCTCCAATATTGATCCTAGTTTGAGCACGTTTCTGCTCGTGGAGCTTATTAGAAACATGCAGAGGCTTTTTAGGTCGGGTACAATCACTTCTATCTGAACCACTTCTCTTGCCCGCTTCCATCACTGCAACACCTGTTGACCTGATAACTGCTCTCATATCTGGCAAACCGAGGGGCGTCCAAAACGGCCGTGTGGGGGGTCGCCTTTAAACCGCCTACCTTCTCTGGTCCAAACAAATCCAGAGCATTCAGGAGCAGAATCTAAAGTTAGAAGGAGGACATACTGGCTGCTGCATTGTTGTCAGAGAAGCCAGCACTTCAACATGTTTCCTTAATGATCAGATAGTAAGATACCTTTATCATCTCACTCTCTACACATCTCACTGACTGATCCTTTAAAGAAATATTTTATAGAATTATCCCCAGGAAAAAAAAAGAACAACTTGAATAAATGTAGAGTGATGTTTTTTCACCGGGTTCTAACTGTGCAGGATTTGGTCCCTGATGTTGAATCTGCTGACATCCCGCAGCTTCAGGCCGCTCCATGAGTCAGCACTTGTTTGTGAGAAGACATGCGATGTAGAATATGCTCTATTAGACGCCGCTGGGCGGGAGTCCCTGCTGGACGCATGAATGAGCCCGACGAGCTGAGCTTGAGGAGCCTCTTTTCCCTCTCTTTGTGGTGTTGCTTCTGAAGCCGTAGATAACCTGTGGCCACGTTTTTAATCTTCTGAATCCTTTCAAACACAGCAGATACTGAGCAGACTTCAACCCATCAACATTAGTCAAGGACTCTTCCTGAGAGAGAGAGTTACTTTCTCTCTCTCTCATCAGCTCAGGCTCAGGGTCACTCCATGTTTGGTGTTTGTTATGATCTGCCTGCAGGGCCAGATGGGCGGTGTTTACTACGTCAGGGCGGTTCAGACAGCGAGGCAGGTAAGTTATCGAAAAGGTCCCGTCAGAGTCCATCGGCTGTCACCTGAGCAGGAAACCAAAACTCATAAATGGCACAGAAGAGCAACAGGTTTCACCTTTCAAATAACTTTCCAACTTCCACATACTCGGCATGGTCTGTCAGCGCCGCACACTAAACGCCACCGTTAGCTTCCACTTTAGGGAATGCTCCTGTTTCTCATTTTGACGGAGCCTGTTGCATGCTCACGTCAAGCTGGACAGAATAGATCGACCCCGGACAGGAAGTCAAGACAAGAAAACCCTGATCGTATTTTCCAACATGTTGCTTGCATGTTTTTTCTTTGTATTCCTGCGTGATCTTGCAGTTCTCCTGCGATGTGTTGTTCATGGCGGCGCTCATTTTCCTGCTCTGTGCCTGGCAGCTCACACACACCTCTTCTCTCTCCCACTTGTATTTTGACAGTCGCACAGCAACCACTAACATTCTAACCTTCTTCATCTGGTTAACCAAAACTGAACTCACATTTCAACTGAGTTTTTATCACCAATGATCTATTTCTATCTCGTCATAGTGTCTCTTTGTCTTGGAGAAAAAAACATTTTGCCCCAATTTTCCCGTCAACGAAATGACCACTCACCTGAAAACGACCTCAGGACTCTCTAGGGCTGTATGGCCTTTAAATGTTACATCCTTCTCTTGTCTTTGTCTCTGGATTGCTTTGAAGCGGTCCACCTATCAGCAGAGCCCGCTTCTGTGTCACCCGGTGGCCTCGACAAATCTACATCCCCGTCTACATTTAAGGCTTTTAGATGATGCCCTTCTAAATGCAGCCGCAGAATGAGGACAGTTTGGTAAAGGTCAAAGAGGTCATAAAAGTTCTTGTGTTCTTGATGTGACAGAAACCAAAAAAAAAAAAAGACCTTGGAGGAACGTCAGGGAGGAATGTTAAAAGTTTGGAACAATAACCAAAAAGTACTTCACTTGTGCTCTGAAGGCTTTGTGAGTTATCTCACTTTTCCTCTTGCGTTTTCTTTCCCACACATCATTTCTATCGTTACAAAGGCAACTTTCAGGAGCCGAGCCGAGCTCACGCCCGACAGAAGTTCCATTTAAATTCTCATCATGGAGCTTTCCCGAAGACACAACCGATCTGCAGGGAAATCCATCCGAGACCTTTCAATGAAACGCTGAAACCACTCGGGTTGGAAACTTTCTCTTAAAGGTAAACGTGTTGCAGGAAAAGCAGGAAATGATTTTACCCAGTGAGGGTAGATATATTGATCCCATTACTGTTTCTAATCTCTACAACTCAGGGGCTAATTTAAGACCACAGTGCTTAGAGGCGGGGCGCCGGTAGCCTAGTGGTTGGTGCTCTCGCCCCATGTACGGGGGCTTTAGTCCTCCTAGTGGGCGGGCCCTGGTTCCAATTTGACCTGATGCGTTTTTTGGATCCCTAATCTGGAAAAAAGACACCTTGCACTCTGAGTCTGATGCGGTTATTTTTCTATGAATTCTGAAAATGGGCAATATGAAAAAAGAATGTCTCATACTCAGTGAAGAAGATGATCTCGGGGGTCCATCTACATCAGAGATTGGGGCAACTTTGGTCACAGCAAGGGCCACATTAATTTAATTTTCACAGCCAGGGGGGCAAATTGTAGTTTCCAAAAACAATTACAGTCAATTTTGTCAAAAATTGAACTCAACATGTCACAGTGATCAAACGTTATCATGGACATATTTCTGGATTTCATGATTTCATGGCAGATTTTGTCATGTTTTTCTTCATGTTTCCAATTAATTGATATGTAAAAAATTGACCTGAGGGCCACGTTGAGGGTTGGGCCATGTTGCCCACCCCTGGTCTACATGAAAACAAGAGTGAGGAAAGCTTCACCTGTCGATGAAGGAGCTGCAGAATTATCCCGATGGCTCACAGGTGTATTTCAGGAAGTCAGTGGTGCTGTTTGATACGCTGCTAGTTTAACTGGAACAACACATTAAAAAAGAAGAGCAACCAACTTTTCTGAAGAAACTGATCCAGTATGCAACTGAGACAGTATGTTTGAGGTAGGGACACTACACATGCACACACAAAACGCAGAAAATCAAACCTGTTGCAAAAAAATTACGATGGCCAAAGTGAGATCGTTTTGCTTATTTAACGTGCGTCAATCTCAGACAATAAAACGGACTTAGTGTGCAAAAGTCTTTATTCTCCATCCTGCTTCAGCCGTCACTCAGGAAGCAGCTCTGCACTCAAGATCTTTGATTCAGAACTTTTAAGATCTTTGATTCAGATTGAATCCAGCAACCAGCAGCAGGAGGAGTTCTCCTTTTTTAACTCAAAGCTGCAGACTGACAGGAACAAAGCTCAGCAGCAGCAGCAGCAGTGGAAAGGTCGACACCAATGGCTTTCAATATTCAATCCAAATATCGGAAATAAAGGGGATAAAGTGTAACTGTCCAGTGTGTTTGTTGATGTTGGCTGTCAGCCTCCCCCTCCCCCTCCCCAAGTGAAAACACAAAGCTTTAAACAAACTGAGTTTAATTTGCAGAAAAGAAGCCGCTAAGCCGTTTGCTTTCTTGCCTCGTTGTTTGGTTTATGTGATTTCCACTGTTTACTCTGGATGTGAGCCCATACGTTTCCATCGCGCTCGTATTTCTTCCTGTCCCAGTTTATCATGAACTCGATGAACTTTGATACGACAGTGAAAGAAACGTTCACATCCTCCGAAAATATGAAGCGCAAACATTTCTTATGGTAGAGTTTCAGATAACGACGTTAAGAGATAAACTGCCGACCTCCCCCAATAAAAGATTACAGTAAGTTTTAAGAGAGGAGAGCGGCTCTTAAAAAAGCACTTAAGCATTTATTTACCTCTTTATGAAAATTAAAGAGACGAGCACATTCCCCGAACGGTTTTCTCCTAAAAATAGCAGCAGAGTCCTCAGAGGGGGACTCGTCCTCGGGGAAATCAAAGGGGTCTCTGGGAATTCAAAGTAGAGCGTGGACACTAGAAACAGAACATTTCCTCCTGAAAACACCATCATCAGATTTAAATCTGAGGAAAAACAAACCTCTGAATACAATCATAGACCTCTTTTATTCTCTGAGTTTTAAACTGGATGAAATGATGAATCACTCCTCACATGATTCATGAAGTGAAAAGAGGACGAGTGTTGGTTTTGAGACTTTAAACTCGTTCACACATCAAAGTTCTCAAAAACATCTTCGTCCACATGAAAACGCAAAAAACCACTGTCACTGCTCATGAGCTCGCCAGGTCAACAACGATGTCCTCGATATACGAACATGTTCTCGCCATTCCTCTGCAACGACCATTTCATTTTATAAAGTATCCCAATTTAGGCGCCTCTGCTCGTCAACATAGTGGGGGAGTAGCTGTGTGTGAGCATGTAAAAAGTCCAGTTAGCAACGTTAGCACCAGTGCTAGTTTGGTTACGTCTGCCATCGCACTAATCTCATGTAAAAAAAAACAGTGACAGCGTCGCACAATGACGTCAAACGGTGGAGAAACAGGGCGCACAGCGTGACGTTACAAGAACTAAAACTCTCTTTTCACCTTAAACAGAGTTTCTGAAAATCTTGACCCTGGAAGGAGTTTTTACAAAAGGTGCGTTTTCAGTGAAACGCAGTTTGCATACAAAAGGCTAAAACGCACAGAAAAAACCTCCGTTTTAAAAAATGGCCGCCTACATGTGGACGAGGCCTTAGAATCAGACGAGACATCCTCAAACACATCTTGTATCAACCCTGTTTCACGTACCCATGACAAACAGTTATTGCTAGAAATTTGAACGTAACAGGTTGAAAAATGTGGCAGACGTATCCTAAAGGAAGCGTCATTGAATAAATGGTCAAATAAATGTCAGACTCCCGGGTAATTCCACGCCTGCCGTGGGTTTTAATGTCATGTATCAAATTACAGAGGGTGAAGCATGTCACTGTCAGTGGAGATAATTACCACCACACTAACAGCTCTCAGTTAAACTGTGGTCAAGCCTTCAGAGACGACCAGAGGGAGGTAAAGTTCAGAACAAGCCCTTAGTTTGGGCTTTGACACTGCCAACACACACACACACACACACACACACACACACACACACACACACACACACAGAGAGAGAGGGTGAGCAGACAAATAGATGTGACACCCTGCACCGCTGAGCTCAGACAGCCTCACAGACACGACATTTCTTCTGGTTGGTTGCTCGGCCCGTTAAGAGTGACAAAGCGTCTGATGAGATTCTTCAGTCTCGCTGCGTCTGGAGGTGGACGTGCGGGAGAGGAGCTGGTCGATCTGTGCCCATAACGGCTTCCTGTTCACACCGTGACTTGTATTCATGGGGTTCATTCAAGTTCATTTCAAAAACTAGCATGATTTTGAAAGTAGCATTCCCTCAGTGCCCCGTCTGCACCCCCTCCCCTCTGTGCTCCCTCTAAAGCCACGCCCCCTCACTTACATGTACAAGCGCCATTTCTCCAGAAGTGGACCTCAGCTTATCTCTTACATTGTGTAGAAACTACGTCGTCTCATGTCTCGAGCAGGGAGACAGGGAGGCGTGTGATTGGTTCATCAGATTGGTACCTCGTGGCAGACATTGGTTGAAGTTTTTACAGACTTACAAACTGATACAGATGATGGATTTTCTTTGTTCCTTTTTCAGAGAACCTGAGTTATTAATTTCTGTCAGGACCTAAAGACAATTTACACCAGAATCTTAAAAAGTGGATCTGGAGGAAGTTATCAACCCTGCCTTTAAGTCTGTATGGTTTTGCAGGTTCATGTAATTAGTGGGCGTGGCTGACCACTCTAGTTGACAGGGAGCACCTGGGATAAATCCTCCAGTCTCTATAAAAGCAGCCGCCTACACACTCTGTGCACAATTGTTTGATTTAACCTCTTTCTCACCAACTTCTCCTCACACACCTGCTTTAAGTTATTCTGCAGCTCGTCCCTTTTGCGGTAAAATTTCTGCTTAGTAAACAAATCAGTGAACTTAGTATTTATTTTGTGACCTCTTGAGCAGGACATGACCACAGGCAGATTAAATGTGCAAATGATTAATAAATGAACAATGTAGCACTGACCTCCCAGTGAACCGTTTCAACCCTTAGAATGAGTCAATTTCACACCCACACAGTAACTCAGCTACATGTCACTGACTATTGGACCAAAATATGTAGACAGCAGAAACTGAGGCACTGAGCTGCCCCGCTGCCTCCCTCCTTTGAGTGCAGCGCTCGATGCTGCCAACCCCTCTGAAATGTTTTTCACCCTGGCAAACTGCCCCTCCGTCTACTAAATCATGCACTGCACTGCAGTCCACTCAATCTGTCAAAAGAGCTCTGAATCCCTCGCAATTAGGAGTGCTGCAAAGTGTAGCCAAAACAACCCCGGTGTTTTCATACCAGCGGATCTGCCAGAGCAATTTATTTATAAAACCATTTTATTAATATTGTCTCCTGATTTCAAAGAGGAAGCAAACACACGAGCTGGATTTGAATCTCGAAGGCTCCCAGCGGATGGCGCTTCAGGGAGCGACACATATTATGCATTCCTCGTTTTTTAAAATTTTTTTAATGTTATTATTTGTGCAAGAAGCTCCGCTTTGTGTGGCATTTATTACCGTAAATGGTCAGCAATCGACTTAATTACCTCAAATTTATGCAATAATTTTCGACATTTTGCGTTCATTTATCCAAGAGGAATACAAAAAAGTGAAACGTCGTGTCTCGGCGGTAATGTGTGGAATATAAATAATCGAAAAATGCCACAGAATAATGAGACGTCTGCACATGGGGATGCAAATCAGCGCCCGGTGTGACTGCAGCATATCAATGACTGTGTGTTCTTTTCCCTTAAATTATTCATCCAAACAGTCCTTCAGCCGGTGAAGGACTCCACTTGAAAAAAGGAATAAAATTGCATCTCATTGTAAAAAACAAAAACAAATGTGTAAATCTGTGCTGCAGAGTGTATCTTAATGATTATATTTATACGATAATTGTGCTTCCTTAACACTCACTGATGATTCAAACCGCTGAGATTACTTTTTGGTTTGTTTTTGAGCCTTTATTGTGAAAAGCTGTGGTTGAATATTCATCATTTGAATTCTGTCGGCAGTGAAGCCTAAAGTGACTCATCTTATATTTGAAGGGATGACCTGCTGTGACAAAGTCACTCTGAAGGCTCTGACGCTTTAACAACTTCTTTGGGTTTAAGTTTGAAAAGCATCTCAACAAAGGATCTTAAAGGAGATCTACTGTTCTCACTGTCACCATTAATGATGTCAGTCTGGGACTCCCGTTGAGGAGCGTTGTGAGATGTGTTGCTCAAAAACCTCCTTACTTATCTGATCCTGGCGTCAGTGAAATCCCTAATTTCAGCCTCTGCCTGAAACGCTTAATTTCAGCTACTGTCTCTTTAAGACCCGCCGGCTCTGTTTGAAGTCGCAGCGACATTTGATTGAGGGAGGGTGTGTCCTACATCTTTGCTCCATGCTTTGCTCTGATACGTCGGCAGTTGTAACGTCTCGTTCAGAGACCTAACAACGCTGAGAGCTGGAGCTGAGGCGGGTTTTAAGTCTCAAACCGCTACACGGCCCCCATCTGTCAATCAAGTCAACTACGTGCCTTATCCTTCATCAAATCCTTCATCGTACAGTGTGTGCCAATCAAGACATGAGCTAATCACACCTATTTGGTTTTTTGAACCAGGCTGTAAACATGTTAATCTCTGCTGTAAAAACAGGCTTTTTAGAATGGGTGTGTATGTGACTTCCTGTGCTTCTGCAGCCAGCCTCTAGTGGACACTCCAGGAACTGCAGGATTTTGCACTTCTGCGGTTCTTCACTTTTCAACACCAGAGGTCGCCGAAGATTCATTGGTCTCTACAAACAGATGAATGGACGCTTCTCTGGGATTTTATTGACCATGAAATGACGGCGCTTACGTTGGTGACGTAAACAGCGAACAGAAAAGGAAGTCTTGCTGGGAAGCCGTTCAACACCCACCGCTGGCTTCATTGGAATAACAGAGAAATCTAGGATCAATTGTGTGTTATTGTAGCACCTGACACAGTGCATGACAGCCGCATTTTAACCCCTTCAGTTATTTCTGACCAGTCACAGTCTTTATATGAAGGAATGGTCTCGTCAAAAATCTTAGTCATCCCAACAGCACAAACCGTCCTCACTTCCTCCCAGAGCCCGGTGTCTGCTCCCTCGCTGTTTTACTGAAAGCAGTCTACGCCCACACAATGACCAGTATTGTTTTGGCTTACAGGAACACCATGTGTGTCATGGATCAGCTGTTGTGTATTGTCTTTGTTAGTGTTAAATGTTTGAGGGCTTTCAGTCGACATACTTTCTCCTCTGGAAGACATACTGGAGCTTTTCTATCGTGGTGAATAAGTGGCTGATTGTTTGGATATATGACTCTAAAAAGATTGGGGCACCATTGTCATTCCTAAAGATGGCGGCGCAGTGACACCTCAAATACGATCAGAAAGGTTCCACTCTGAGGTCAGTTTTGCAGAAACAGTACTGAAAGATGTAGTAAAATGAAATTAGGTCAATTTAGCAATATGAAGCAAGTGACATCCGCCTTGCTTGTAAAACGATTTGTATTTGTGATGCCATTTTCCATCCTTAAAGGCACAATCAGTGAGATGTGTAGAGAGTGAAATGATAAAGTGAGATTTGTTTGGACCAGAGAAGGTAGGCGCTTTAAAGGCGACCCCCCACACGGCCGTTTTGGACGCCCCTCGGTTTGCCAGATATGAGAGCAGTTATCAGGTCAACAGGTGTTGCAGCGATGGAAGCGGGCAAGAGAAGTGGTTCAGATAGAAGTGATTGTACCCGACCTAAAAAGCCTCTGCATGTTTCTAATAAGCTCCACGAGCAGAAACGTGCTCAAACTAGGATCAATATTGGAGATGCTTTTGAAAAATGGAGAGAGGTTAGAACACAGAAAGGTTTACAGACCCATGCAGAGCTGGATAAACACTGAAGCTTCAGAGTCCACCACATGGTGACCTGTGTGAGCATCGACTCTAGAGAGAGGGGGGGGGGGGAGACAGCTCTCTATAATGTTTAGAATTTAGACTGCAGTACCCATTTTAAACACTAGGTGTCAGAGTTACATACTGCTCCTTCAAACTTTGGACTGTCTGAACTTTTTGGGTCAAAGGAATTCAGACTGAATGAAATGAAACATTTATCATACAGAACAAGAAAACACCATCCAGACCAACAGCAGTGTTGATGTAATTGTGCCACTGTTTAAAAGCCCAGGAGGGTGTCGTCGGCATATCAATGACTTAACTCAAACATTCAGTCTAATGTGAGGTTCATTTTCTCCTCAGTTTGTCCTGACAAAATGTGCCTCCTCATTATCCAGTCTGAATGCCTCTTTGAATCACAATGACTCATTTTAATGTTAAGTTTGTTCCTCATTCTCGGCAGAGACGGAAGATACAGGCTAGTGAGCAGTCTCAGTGTCGGACTTTAATGTCTTTCAAACCGTTTTTCAACACTGAAAAGCTGCTATTTGTCGGATCTTTGCTGAGGGCCTCACAGCAGCGTGTGGCATCCATCCTGATCAGTCCGCACGGCAGCCATTTTGAGTGGGAGTGCGCGCAGTACATGTAAGATAAGCTGCAATAAAGTGCACATCATAAACCACAAATCAAAATGGACCCTGAGTGGAGTGGGAGACGATGCAGCGTGGATGTAGTAGTGCTCTCTGTCATTTCAAAAGGACTCTTCTCAAACTGTTGTGACAGCCGGCTCTATCTTCCACTCCATCACAGGCTCCTGCCAATAATCCCCCAAACCCACCCCCAACACACAGCGCTGCCGCCACACAGCCTCAGATACATGCTGTTAAGACAGGAGACTTCAAGTGCTGTCAAGTACTCGCTTTGCACGCTTTCAAAAGGAATCGTGATCTCGTCTCTGCATCTTTCCTGGCAGGCGCTGCTGAATCTAAATGAGAAGGCCCCCCGACCGCCTGGGCGGGCCGGGAGAAATCTGACATTTTTGTCTCAAGAACGCGGAAAAAAAATGAATCACCCGAGCCCACACACTGGGATTACTTATTCATGTTCAACCTGTGCACACAACCTCATGTACCTTTGGTGCGGTCGTTATGCAAAACAAATCCTCCTGAATAACAGATAAACTCTGATGTCATCACGAGTGCAGAAGCTGTTTATTAACTTGCAGATGTGCTCGTATCGCCTTCATTGTTGTATTTACCTGGCTCAGGTAAATACAACAAGAAAAGAAAAATGCTGCACCATACAGGATGTCACGCAGGTGCAGGTCTTCTAATTAATAGCACAGTCATATTAAAAGCAGGATTTATAATAATGAGCACTGCCTGCAGTTTGTCATTGTGGTGATGATGACTCATGTGGACTCGTGGAGGATTATTGAGGAGTTGACGTGTTTGCAATAACAGGGGAAAGTATTCAAACAATGCATAAAACAAATACTGCTGCATGGAAGAGAAAGGGTGCAAACACAGCTGTCCTGTTCCAGCACACATAGAAAACAATACCTGACAATCCTAAGCAGGTGTTCAGGGTGAGTTTAACAGCGATGGTAAGCAATATTACAAACATGATGTAATTACAGACTGAGCTCATCAAATACAGAGATGTGTCAGTCTAAAGCAAGCAGATAGGATTTCAAGTCTTTACTAAACACAAAGAAGATGATGTCCTTTTTTAGTCCCATGAGGGGAAATAAGTTTTACACTTGTTGTTGAGACATGCTACACACACACCGGCTGAAACACACACACATGCACAAACAGGATCCTGTGGACGTGCTGCTAATGGATCTCAGCGTAAATTCAAGCAGGAAGAAGACTGGTTATATTCTCTCACACATTTCTTCCATTTCTTCCCTCAATTTAGCCCCTCCCTCTCTACCACTGCCTCCGTCTCCCTGCTCTGGTGATCAGCTGATTTACTCCTTATCCCTAATCCAACCCGACTCTGTCACAGCCTCTCTCAACCAATCATCCTGCCGCGGTCACTGAACTCTTTGTTTTTATATTAGTTTTCTTCTTCACAAAATACGTCTGCAGCAACCTGTGAAGAATGTCTCGAGCTTCCCTGCAGACGATAAACGAGCAGTGTGACGGTAACGAGCTGTTTCCAGTCTTGTTTATAACTCTTCTGACTCGTGGAGACTCGAGCGGGTCTCTACAACAGACAACAGCTCTGGAGTCGATGGTCGCAGTGAAGATCTGTGGTGTTTCCAAAAGGGAGTCATCTTACATCTTACATCCCTCTGACAGCGTTACCATGTCAGCTCTCAGCAAATACAACAGCATCATATTTCCTTCCCCTGTTAGTTCTTCTGTTCTGCGGCCTTTTTGATCTTTTGATTGCTGCCTGCAAAAAACCTCTAAAACTTGCTGCAATGTCTGAATGCTGTCTTCAATCTACAAGGTCGAACTTTGATCCAAGATTCAGACTTTAAACTCATAATTCAGAATTATGTTTCAGATTAACACTTTAACCTCCAACTTTTGGCTCAATCAAGAATACGTTTTTGACTTTTATGTCTTAAAAATCGGACTTAAAGGACCATTATATAACTCTGCCCCCTAGTGTTTAAAATGTACTGCAGTCTGAATTCTAAACATTGTAGAGAGCTGTCTCCCCCCCCCCCCCCTCCTCTCTAGAGTCCATGCTCACTCAGGTCACCATGTGGTGGACTCTGAAGCTTCAGTGTTTATCCAGCTCTGCATGGGTCTGTAAACCTTTCTGTGTTCTAACCTCTCTCCATTTTTCAAAAGCATCTCCAATATTGATCCTAGTTTGAGCACGTTTCTGCTCGTGGAGCTTATTAGAAACATGCAGAGGCTTTTTAGGTCGGGTACAATCACTTCTATCTGAACCACTTCTCTTGACCCGCTTCCATCACTGCAACACCTGTTGACCTGATAACTGCTCTCATATCTGACAAACCGAGGGGCGTCCAAAACGGCCGTGTGGGGGGGTCGCCTTAAAAGCGCCTACCTTCTCTGGTCCAAACAAATCCAGAGCATTCAGGAGCAGAATCTAAAGTTAGAAGGAGGACATACTGGCTGCTGCATTGTTGTCAGAGCAGCCAGCACTTCAACATGTTTCCTTAATGATCAGATAGTAAGATACCTTTATCATCTCACTCTCTACACATCTCACTGATTGGACCTTTAAGCCTAAAACTTTTTCTTCAAGCGTAGATTTTTATCTCTGATTCTTTCCTAAACTCTGAATGCTGACCCCGATATTAGAATTAAGCCTTAAATCTCAGATGATCAGACTCAGATCTCTGTTTCTTCCTTTAAATGTACAAGTACGACATCGGTCTTAGAGGAAAACAAGACTTTAAAACAATCTCAGACTACTGACTTTGATACAGGAATTCTGATTTACTGTATATCTCAGGTTTAATGTTTTGCATACAATTAAAAAAATGTCTTTCCTGTGAAATGAATCGTTTTCTTCATATCCTCTTTAAAAAAAAATTTAAAAAATGTCGAGCATCTTACCCGGTGAAGTCTTGGATAAAGTATTACACTTCTTAGCGTGCCAGCACTTCAAACAACGCTGGAGAATATCTCGCCAATGTTACTGCAACCTTGAAATGAACAAAGTATAAAAGTGAGTCAGACGGGGAGGTAGATTATTTCTGCGTGATAGCATGAGATATGGGATGTGTCTAATTACTGCCTATCTTCTGTTTCCTGTAGCGCTGTCCGTCTCCACTGAGACTGCTGCAAATATTATCGAGGTAGATTTAATCTGCACGTATCACATCGGCATGGAGGCTCCATTTGGCTATACCAAAACCACCCGGGGGATACTTTCAGACGAGAGCATTTCTTTTTTTTTTCTTTGTCTTGCTTTCAGCTCGGCTCTATCTCTTGTGTCAATCAATAGCGCTGCAGCTTTAAGTCCACCACTAGCAAGCTCTGCCGTCCCAGCGTCCCTCGCCATCCCCTCTCCCATCTGTCTGCACGGATCCCCGAGGCCCCCAGCTTCACCCGGAGCCAGACACGGCACGGTCCAACATCAATCAATATCTCTGCAGGGCGGCACTGGAGAGCCGAGCAGGTTTTCTCAGAACGGATCAAGAGCCAAGTGACATTTCTAAGAAGGTTCTGGGAATGGTAACGATTCTGATGGGAAATTGGGATTTTAAAGGCCTTTCAGTTGTTTTTGCATCTTTAGGCTCAATAACTGCAGATTGTGCACTCACAGTATTTTACACGACTTTTGGCATTTTAAAGCTTCGTCTTTCAGGCAGAAATTGTTTTCCATATAATTCTCTTACAGAAGAAAATCCATGTTATAGAAACAAGAAAGTTGCCTGATATTAAAAACCACAAACAGCTAAATAATGTCATGAATTTTTCTCAGTTACTTCCCAATATGATGCATATTTAACTTACACCTGTTCGCTTAAATGCCCCGACACACAAAGCAGACGGCAAAGAACTAGTGGCCTACAAAGACTACAGCCGACGGTCAACCACCACGTACGTTCTGCTCATGAGAGGAAATAACTCTCCATGCCAGCAGGGGGCGGTAGTCCGTTGTTATGATATCAGAAGACCATTTTCACACCGCTGTCGCTCAACACTCGTATTATAGGTCGTCTACCAATGGAGAATGATGTCTGATAAAAAGTAGAAAATGGCGCTGGCGTTGTCAGTTCTTTGTGTTTTAGTGGAAAAAGAAAAGAAGAGGAGGAGGAGAGAAATAAGGAGAAACCGCTTTACTGAACCTGAGAGGAGAGCTGGAGAGAAATGAAACCTCCCAACAGCCAATCAGAGAGATTCCTCTCACCGACCGCCAACGCCGATTCAACATGTGGAAACGGCCAATAGAAAGGCGGACGGGGGCCGGCGGGTAGCCACGGTCCAACTAGGACCGACAGCCGGCGATCGCCTTGGTGTGTCAGGACCTTAATTCCAATTTACAATACAAGGCTTCCCAACCTTTGGGTCGTGACCCCAAATGGGGTCGAGAATTCAAATGTTGTCCCCTGAAATTTCTCATTATCCATCAAATTAAAACATATTGGAGCATTCTGCCGTACTTAAGCTGCAAGACGTTATCTAGTTTAGCATGGGCTACTGTCCAATGCTAAAAAAACTTAACAAACTTGCAGTATCTGTATGCGTCTCTCATCCACGCCTCACACCTCCAGCGTTCATTTCCAGACTGGTACATTTGAATACAAGCTCACCTGAGTGAACACAACGTACACTGTGAAAAATAAGATCCTCCCTTTGAGCACAAATCTCATCCCGGCCTTTCTGCTGCAGCTTTAATAATATACCTGAACTGTATACTGACAGTAGAAAAACAATCACATGATGGAAAATTTGATCGGCCTGTCTCTGAGGCGCCCAACCCCCCACACACACTAAGACGCCCATGGCTGTAGACCGTGCCAATCTGAGGGATCTTTGCCTCAGCAGCACAAGATGGCAGCAATGACTTGGCTTCACTTTCTCTTGAAGGTGGAGACACGCCCATTTTTCTACACAGTCTATGCCTCAAACTGACAAACAACAGGACAGCAGGAGTCATCAACGAGTATTTCATTACATACTTTTTTTATTACACATTAAGATGCATCTTCAAGTCCTTTAAAATGTCATCAAAAGTAGCACCTCGGTTATTGCGTCACCTCCTGCTGGTGTTGGACTTTGTTCTAAAATGTGAACACAACTTCGCTCTGCTATCAATCCGTCTCTTCTGGAGGGACACGACGTCACCAGAGGTGTTAAATAAATGATCTGGGATGAGGTGAAGACGGGAAACTGTGCTAGTGACCTGACAACGGCAGCAGACACAGGACTACCGAGACGCAGCGGGAAAACGTTGCATCAGGCGGTGCTCTCAAATCACAGAGTGCATGTTTTTCTTACAGACGTATTAGCAGGAGACCGTGCAGCCTTGTTTTCCTCCAGTTGTCTGTACGACTGGCTGGCTGGAATAAACCGGCCCTCTCAGCGTCTGTCTGAATGACCCCTGTCACCAGCGCGTTGGCAGCCTGCAGCCAGACACCACTGGAGCAGAATCTGAGGTGGCTGGCGTCCGCTGTCCCCAGCCACAACAGTGGGACAGAGACAAAAAGAGAGAGAGACGAGGAGACAGGACAAAGTCGACTCTAAACTCCAGCTAACCCCAGAAAAGAGCCACAGGGGGGCGGGGCGGGCGGGGGGGAGCGAGAGGGCAGAGACGTACATCATCCAGCACCACGCAGGCAGGCTGGATACACTGAGGGCACACAGTCTAGACGGCCTCTAATGGTCTTTCTGGTATCAACTGGTTTACAGCGGAGCAAGAAGCAAAGGGAGAGACTCGCCTTTTAAACAACGCCAAGTTTGTTGTGGGTTCAAAAACATTAAGTGTACAAAGAATACGCAGGGAGGGGACACTTTGGTCTTACTCTCACAGCCAGAGGGCCAAATTGTTGTAAGATGTAGGAGACTCTAAATTCAACAACAATGACTTTTATTGTAACAAAAGGAACAAATAAATAGCTTTCATCAGGATTTACTGAACTCAGAATTAAAGCCAATTTAAGCCGTCTTTCGAGGGGGTGAACAGAGTATTTACCATTAACTGAAATATATATTTGATTCACATTTGTTCATTTTGTTTCATGTTTTTAGTAATGATGTTGGTTAATTAATGACAGGCTTTCTAATGAACTGATCTTAAAGGGGACATATTATGAAAAATCCTCTTCTACAGTGTTTGTGAACATATATCTGTGTAACCTGAGAGTCTACTGACCCACAACATGTGAAATAAACCATCCAGTCCTTTGTTTGTGGTCTGCATAAGTCTTACAACACAGAGAAAAATGCTCTGTTTCAAATTTGCTCTCCTTGTGATGTCACAGTGGGATTCTGGTAAAAAAAAATCCCCTCCCCTCCCCTGATATCTCCACCCATGGACTCCAACCCCAGACTAGAACAAAACTTTTGAGCAGGTCCACCATTTTTATTCTCTCTACAGAGGAGTGATGTCTTCTGGGAAAACTCAGGGGGGTCATTGCATTTAAAGAGACACACACACCAAAACGGAGCGTTCTGAGAGAGCTGGTTTATACAGGGTCACAAACCTCCTCTGGTGCTTGATTCATGTTATATTTTGACCAAAGCACAGCACAGATGTTTCATTTAGACCACAGGGGGACTGTTTGAAGAGATGGAGGAGGGGGACTGTTTGAAAAGATGGAGGAGGGGACTGTTTGAAAAGGTGGAGGAGGGGACTGTTTGAAAAGATGGAGGAGGGGACTGTTAGAAAAGGTGGAGGAGGGGACTGTTAGAAAAGGTGGAGGAGGGGGATAATATGTCCTCTTTAATAAATCGCATATATGAATAATCAGAGACACAGACTTACAACTGATACAGATGATGGATTTTCTTTGTTCCTTTTTCAGAGAACCTGAGTTATTAATTTCTGTCAGGACCTAAAGACAATTTACACCAACATCTTAAAAAGTGAATCTGGAGGAAATGACCAACCGGCCTTTAAGAGGTCATTCACCAGCTCCTTTAATCTGATCAAGTTGCTTCTCGTTGAAGAAATGATTGATACTTGAAATCGACTCTAAACCGTCGGTGTTCGAGATCACATGTCGCACTTTAAGAATAAAAAAACACACTGTCTGAGATATTCCTGTAATTTTCCTCTCGTCCTCAGTTTGTCTCTGGGTTGATGGGAGCTGACAGATCTGGGACTGCGACACAAAACCCGAGGAAGGCCGAGCACCTCGGAGTGTGAACTCTGTCGCACCTTCTCTGTCCTCGTCTCGATGACTCTGACTTTGTTTCAAGATAGAGAGAGAGAAACACCGCTAACGTTTCAGAGACCGTGCAGAAACTCTGAGACGGCGAGGAGGGGAGGGGAGGGTTGAGGAAGGTGTGCTTCTTGTGCTCTGTTGCACCGCTGGGCTGAAACAAGATGGCCGCTGCCCAGCTCACTGATAGCAGAAGATTAGACTGTGAGCTGTTATCGAGGGTTTCACTGATCTGTTATCCAGAATTCCTGCAGTTGATTATTAACTGTTGCTAAAAATATCAGAAAAGAACCGTGAGATCATGAGAGGAATGTCCCTTTTTTTTATTTTGGCCTTCTTCAGGATTTTCTGCTCTGAAATAAAAAACAAGGATACTGTTTGTTTGTTTTTTTAATAATTTATATTTTATTGATTTTTATAACAACATTATAATTAGGTTACTGCTTGACAAAGTGATATCTCTTGTTCCTTTTAGGTGCCACTTTTTGAAAACTGACACATATATTTATTAACTATAAAAGCTATCAGGGTATGAACTCTGTGTCGTCCTCAGATAAGAGGACAGGTAAGTGGAGGAAATACAGACGGATTGTCCCTTTATCCGCCGCCCGCTTAACGGTTTTGAACTCCACTCAGACGAAAAGAGAGAGAAAGTGACTGAGTGGATTTTTTTGGGATTCAGCTGAGAGCGAGCCGAGATTGCCGACTCCATCCCCCCCCCAGATAACGTTGTCGCGTTTGGGGTGAGCTGTAATTTCCTGGAAGACGACGAGGCGCGATGTGACAGATGGCGCTCATGGTGAAAGAGCTGGCGAGGACGAGGACATGTTGCACTGCCGCCGAAAACCTCCGGAGGGACCCGGAGCAGGCGGGGGGGGGGGGGGGGGGGGACACGAGGAGGGGCCGGCCGACGCTTCCAATTCAGTTTTGTTTTCTTGCACTTTTTGCAGCACAAACACCGACTGTGAGACACGTCGGACCCCGAGTCAACAACAGAAATTAGCATTCTTGAAGTCATGTTAGTGTTTATGTTGAGCTGACCTCGGCTCCTCTGCAGATATTCAGCCAATAAAACAGTCTGTTGATGCTTCTGAGTTGTTCCTGGTTTCTGTAGATGCCGGAATACGACATCGATGGTGTATTTCCAGAACACTGAAAGCTGGACAGGAACAGTTCTGATTGAATTTTTACAGCTAAATTAAAATCAGTTTTCACTTTTCTGAGTCTGTTTTGTAGGAGGAGCAGAAAAACTTGTAAAATGTGGTGATATTTGAAGATTTTACATAACAAAAAACGACGAATGCTTTAGTCTTTAAAGGCTTTATATGTGATTTTTTGATCCAGCAGATGTCGCCCTTGAGCACCAGCATGAAACCAAAACAACTCGTGCTGCATTGTTGTGTTAGCATGCTAATGCTAGCGATCTTTATTCTGCTCGTATCTTCACACTGCATGTAAATTTACCTGAAATGAGCGTGATCTAGAAACACAGTTAAGCAGTGAGTACAGTATGTTATTCTTCTTTTCTCTAGTCCCTCAATTAAACAACTTTTATACACGAGGGGAGGAGTCAGCCGGCTGTCCGGGCGATGTAAACAAAGTGAAGATAGGACTCTGATAACTCTGAAAACATCACAGACAGTGGGACTCGGGTGTTACACCCATTGTAGACAGTCATGACTCACAGAGTTATTTTCAGAGGAGATACTTGATTTATATTATATTTAAGTGTGAAAAATCACATATAAAGAGTTTAAAAATGTGCCTCTGTGTCATTTTCTAACTCCAATCACATCCCCCCAGCTGGCTAAAAGAAAAAACACCAACTTCCCCGAGGAAGCACAGAGGACATGACCTCAAGTGTTCCCAGACACACTCCGACTCTTTACAACATCTATAAAAAGACGGTCACATATAAACTGCGGGGGCGGCAGAGGGACCACGTTGTCGGGAAATGAAGATTTACTAAAAAGATTGTCACACAAACCTCTGCTGCACTGTGTGACTCCAACTTCAGCATAAACAGCACCAAAAATAAACCTTTGAGAAGTTTCCAGTCATTTAATACACACTGTCACGCTTCCTTTGACGTGAAATCGCAGCATCAAACTTCCTCATTCCTGACAGGGCCCGGTGTGCTGCAGGGACGGACGTTCCTCCTTTCTCTCACAGAGGCAGTGTAGAAGACTTTTATCACATGCACAGTACTGAGAGCTACAAGTGTGAAAACCACAACTTTAAACACCTCAGAGAGAACATTTAACATTCATACCTTCACACCGCTGTCAAACAACATAAAACAATCGGCTGCTTACAATGGCTGCCATCCAAGAAATTCACTTCCCCCATTTCACACCTCAACTCAGACAACACAGGAGCTGTGAGCTGCAGCCGCCGCGCCGCTGTTACTACTGCAAAACCTCATGGCACCCAAATCCTCAATAAGCCTTTTTACCACCAAGTGGCGAAGGCGTCTTCAAAATGTCAGAAATTAAGCTTCCACACAAACTCAAACAACAAAAAATCAGCACTTTTATTTGACTGTCCTGATATTGGGGTTTCATGTGATGTTCTCGTGCTTTCATATCGTCTAAGTTGCAGAATAAATAAATGTGTGAATGTCAGGAATGCTGTCGTTTTGATAATTTGGCATTGCGTAATATCAAAGTTGAGTGTCACTAAGCGTCACAGAACAAAGGCACGTCTGACTTTGTGTTGCTTAAAGTTGACCGACTGACAAATAAAGAGGTGGAAGCCCTGATTGAAAAATGGTCAAAATGGTGCAGAGCGTGGCTAACGTTAGCATTGCTAACAACACCAGCCTCAGTCCTCCTTGCAGGTGAACGTCCACATGCCTGTGCTCATCGTGGTCACACATCGCTTTGCTTGATATGTTAGTTTAACCTGACACAGACGTCATATGACTTCATCTCAAAATACTGTCAAACTGCGCCGCGCTACAGGACGCCATTCTTCCACTGTCCTGTTGTTCACTTCGGGGTCATAGTTCAGCATTAGGCCGGATGGCAGCACCGACTGACCGGAGCTACAGCCCCAACTAGTGGTTGGGAGGATACACTACACAACACATGACAGGTTTTGGTGCAGTGTGAAAGCAAACCGAACCAAATGAAAGATGAAACTTCACCCTCTGAATCCACCGAGCTTCATGACAGTGAGCTTAGCCTTAAAAGAATCTAAATGGATGCTTTAAAAACCGACCTTACAGTTTGTTTTTTTTTACAAATAAATACATGAGCATTTTTTTGTACCAGGTTGTAAACATTTTTTGCGATACAAAAAATATATGAGATTTCAACATGAGACCCTAATGGGGATTCCTTGGCTTTTGCATGCAGCCTCTAGTGGACACTGGAGGAACTGCACGTTTTCTTTATATTGCACCGGTTTCATTTTTCAACACCAGAAGTTGCAGCTTTCTTTAAATAAAGACTTTTTTCAGCTTTAATGAGGGTAGCAGCAGAAATGAAGAATCAACCTGCCACTTACCCCCCTATACACACACACACACACACACACCCACACACACACACCACACACCCACACACCCACCCACCCACACACACACACACACCACACACCCACACACACACACACACACACACACACACACACACCCACACACACACACCCACCCACACACACACACACACACACCCACACACACACACACACCCACCCACACACACACACCACACACCCACACACCCACCCACCCACACACACACACACACACACCCACACACACACACACACCCACCCACACACACACACACACACACACACACCCACCCACACACACACACACACACACACACCCACACACACACACACACACACACACCCACACACACACACACACACACACACACACCCACACACACACACACACACACACACACACCCACCCACACACACACACACACACACACACACACACACCCACCCACACACACACACACACACACACACACACACACACAGAAACTGGGTTGCTTGTGCAGCAGCTGCAGCCTCCTCGTGCTTCTGCTTCGTCTCCTGCTTTGTACGTTAATGAGCTTCAGTCTTCATCACGCAGGCTGATGGTTTAATTAAGAGTTTGTATTAAAGTGATCCTGTTAATCATGTGACTCACTGGAGCCTGGACAAGAAGAGCGTCCATGATGTCCGCCTATGTGTGACACAGGTATGGATGGACCCCTCAGGTACGTCCACCATTGTTTCCATAAATCGTATTTGTGTATCAGATTAAGAAGAATTATTAAGTATTAGTGTCAAACAACAAACATGACTCAGAGAGAGAGAGAGAGAGAGAGAGAGAGAGAGAGAGACAGAGAGAGGATAGCAGAGACGTATTGATGACACCTCTCTCTCTCTCTCTCTCTCTCTCTCTCTCTCTCTCTCTCTCACACACACACACACACACACACAGAGTGCGAGCAGCCGCCAGCAGCGGTGGTAACGGATGAGTCACCGTCATGACTTCTCGTCGGGTTGCTGTTTGTCTCTCTGTCCAGCAGGATGAATGAGGAGCAGACCCAGGGCTGGATTTATGAGAGCCAATCGGAAAAGCCAGACAAGTCAGGACGTATTACTCCAAGCCCCGCGCGTTGCCATGGTGATGTTCTAACACGGCTCAGAGGGAGACCATCGATGTGAATACAGCGTCAGACCAACAAGTACCAATACAGCTTTCCAGGATTACGGAGCTGAGTGGTGTTTGGATGAACATCGATGAACGTCACAATCAAGTGGCAGAAAATCAACCAATCAGAATGCTCGATACATCCTTACATTAATAATGAAGTCTTTTATTTTCTTAATACGCACAAACCACTAAACTAATGCCCTCCCCTTTGTTGAATTTCTTCAATGTTCTGTCATGATGTCGTTTCAAACGGTACTCAACTTATTTTTTTATGCTTTTACTTTGAAAGAAAATAAAGAACTTCCTGTAATTCTAGTGTTTAGACAGAAAAAGGAACTGGTTACTGATCGAAAAGTAAAAGAAAACTGCTAAAGGGAACTAAAAAAGTGAAATGTTCCACGTCATGAGTTGAACATTTCTTTGGACGTGTCAACTGATCTGTTTTTTTTTTTTTAAAGAAATGAGACGTTCAAAGGCACAGCAGGGTCGTTTTTTTTGTTTTCATTAATGCAGGAGCAGGAAGACACTAACGAGCTGCGCCCAGAGGGAGAAAATAGCACGTGATTAATGCGATTTTTTTTAAAATTCTATGCCTTGTAGGGATGTAAAGATGAATCGTGAGGCGGTTAAAAATCAATTCAAAGGTGTCAAGGTTCACATCGGTACTCTGAAAAATGTATCGCAATACTTTTTCAAACAGCAGAGGGCGCTATTTATTTATGCTTCTCTTGTTTGACGTCCTACATGACTCGCTTGAGAAGATAACAGACGAGACAAAAACTGCAAATATTACAAGACGACAGAGAACTACATAAATAGAACAACCAACATGATGCAGCATTTAATCCACACCACAACGAGAAGCTCCAATCACCTCCCCATGTCAAGTAAAAGACCAAACCACACTGACACACGGGTTAGCAGCCCCTAAAGGAATCTGTTTCAGTCATCATTTGTCTTCAGTCTCAAAATAAATCCTGAGAGAATCGTGTGTTGAGTGAATCTTTACATCCCTACTGACGGCCGCAGTTTGAGGTTTCTGGTAGCTGCAGCTAGAATCACTGGAGCAGATGGTACTTACACAGAGATATGTTGCAGATCATTCTACATGTACAAACTCTCAGAGGAGTATACGGCAGAAATAATTGATGTCCCTGAAGGAGTGTAACATAAATAGAACATGCACGTATCATGACATAAAGAAGCTTCAAACACGTCGCACGTTTAAAGACTGGAGGATGAACTCAATGGCTCCCTGTGTGATCAGCTGCACACTACCAGCCAATAAGGCGGTTTAAGCACCATTAAAAGTATTTTTATGACTTTAGTTACGGCTGACGTTAATGCACTTCATCTCTCTCGCTGATTTGAATCCTGAGAGGTCGGAAAATACACAAAATAATCTCCAAATGAGCCTCAAAATATTCATGAAATAAAGCAGCAGATCCTCTCCTTCCACACACAGACTTTAATGATTTATTGATTATTATCATAACATGGAGGTCATTTTTGATCAAATGATAGAAAAATAAAATTGATTATATTGTGATTATTATTTCAGCATCATACAGAACAATACAAGGGTGAAAAAAAACGGTCTCATTTTGATTCAGGAGCAGACTCACTGAAGCTCCATTCACACACAAACCACCGTCTAACATCGGCTCGCACACACACACACACACACACACACAGGCACACACACACAGACACAGACACACACACACACACACACACACACACACACACACACACACACTGCAATAACATTTTTATTTCTCGGATATTTTTCCCTCCTCCAAATTAAATGAATAAAAGTGAAAACTCAAAAAAAAAAGCGACCATCCTCCCTCCTCCTCCTCCTCCTCTTCTCCATCCTATTGATAACCAAGGTGGCATCTCTCATCCCATCCACACCCTACTCCAACTGCGCATGCGTGCCGCGGCAAACAAAGGACCGGGCAATTAACCGACGGGAGGATGGCTAATAAAGTTTGACTCGGTGCAGGAAAAGCATCCGACGTCGAATCAGCAGCTACACGAGAGAAGCGAAAGGATGAACTTAATATGTGTGTACGCGGAGGAGGTTTAAGGGGGGATTTAAGGTACACCCCCCCCCCCCCCTCCTCCAATTCTCCATCATCTCCCAGAAACGCTCCCCAAATCCCCACCTCCCCCTCCTCCTCCTGCTGCTCCATCCTCCTTCTTCTCTGTGCAATAAAACGGGAATATGAGATCAATAATTCATCTAAATCATGACATAATCTGGTTGGAGACGCCGAGTGTGTGTGTGTGTGTGTGTGTGACAGTATCAGTGTGTGTGTGTGTGTGTGTGTGTGTGTGTGTGTGTGTGTGTGTGTGTGTGTGTGTGTGTGTGTGTGCATGCAGCCAAATTGTGTCACACCTCCACACAGACAAAGAGGTGGGGCGAGGAGGAGAGAGAGCTCTTCTTATTTCTGCATGTTCAATTGTTTACTGGATGTAAATTATGATGGGGGGAGAAGAAGAAGAAGAAGAAAAAACACCGTCCCCTCCGCGTTGCCATGGCAGCCCGCAGAGATTATATAATCATAAACAATTCCAGGGCGATCAATAAATAATAAAGAGTGCTCGGAGCGCATGGCAGCCATTGTTTTTCATTTAGTAAAAAGTGTGATAAAAGAAAAAAAAACAGAATATGTGTGTAATGGGTGAAGCGCGTGTTTCTCCAGACTGTACACACCCCTTTTTGAAGCTCGTGCACATTTGACGTCTGGGGGGAAAAAAAGCACCAAAGAAGAATAAATCATTCCTGAGATTTCTATTTTATTTATTGTTTTAACAATCAGGTCAGATTTAGTTCCTCTTTTCTTATTTTATTATGCTCTCATCAAATCTCGTTCGTCTCACTCCCAACAAGCCGAGCCGCGTGTCTCTCCCAAATGGAGAGATGGAAAAAGACAAAAGGATGGGGGGGAAAAAAAATAAAACCAAACAACTAAAAGCCTCCAAAGCAATCATTTCCGGTAGTGAAAGATGATTTAAAAAGAGGGGTCGCCGTGGTGGCTCTTACCGTGCTCACTGAAGTTCCGACGCTCTCTCTGCTCTTCTCGCAGTTTCAAGTAGCGGCTGCTGATTTTTTTTGCGGCTTCTCCTGCGCGCCCGGCGGCTTGTGCCCTGCTGCACGGCTCGGCTCGGCTCGGCTCGGCTCGGCGATCCTCCGCCTGCGCGCACACGCAATCCGAATGCACGTGCACGCGCGGGGATTGTGCATGCATGCACACACAGGAAGCACACGGAGCTGACACACAATCCAAATTGTTATTTGAGACTAAACATGTTGACTCTATTTAATGAGTTTGTTTCGCTCAATAAAACGTAAAGTTTGAGTTTCAGTCGATGGTTTTGACACCGTGATTCATAATCCGGTAGTTCTACTATTTATCGGTAATGCCTTTACTGTACTGCCCCTGACATATTTCAACAATTCTCCCTCTCAAATGCATCCTGATGTCTCTATTTGTAAAGAGGAAGTAACTTCCACACCCAGTGAATTCAAGCTTTTCCTCATCTTTGAGGTCTCAAAGAGTGAATTCGTGTTTTTGTTGCTCACTGGATGGGAATGCACATTTTGTCTGCGCTTCTTTTAGAAGTATTACTCCTCCTCTCTCAGCCTTTCGTTGCCTCGCTGCGCCCCCTGTCCTTCACTGCAGCTCTTCTATCATCTTCTCTGAGGAGTTACTGAACGCACTTGTTGATGCACAAACTAATCCACCTGACAGCCAGCAGGTGGAAGAAGAAGAACTCTTTAGATGTTTAGAAATACTTCACTGGTGTCGACTACGTTCATCGTTTCTCCCATGAGTGTGAAGGAAAGGTTGTGTTAAATCAAAGAGATGCATGCTCACTGTTTACTCATCATTACATGTATCCAACAACATCCCTTCATCCATCTCGTTCCACATGGGAGAAGGTTTGAGAAGGATAATTCAAATTGTAAATCATGAAGGATTTGAGTGTTTATATAAAACATAAAAAAGAGGTTTAGAGACGAGGCTCGTTCATCAGCTGAGAGCTGAGGGAGAGCTTCTGTATTTGTGTAAATGTAGAAATAACTGTTAAGTGATGCTGCTTTAAAGGATTGTTAAAGGAGCAGTATGTAACCTGACACCTAGTGTTTAAAATGGGTACTGCAGTCTAAATTCTAAACATTTCAGAGAGCTGTCTCCCCCCCCCCCCCCCCCCCCCCCCCTCCTCTCTAGAGTCCATGCTCACTCAGGTCACCATGTGGTGGACTCTGAAGCTTCAGTGTTTATCCAGCTCTGCATGGGTCTGTAAACCTTTCTGTGTTCTAACCTCTCTCCATTTTTCAAAAAGCATCTCCAATATTGATCCTAGTTTGAGCACGTTTCTGCTCGTGGAGCTTATTAGAAACATGCAGAGGCTTTTTAGGTCGGGTACAATCACTTCTATCTGAACCACTTCTCTTGACCGCTTCCATCGCTGCAACACCTGTTGACCTGATAACTGCTCTCATATCTGACAAACCGAGGGGCATCCAAAACGGCCGTGTGGTGGGGTTGCCTTCTCTGGTCCAAACAAATCCAGATCATTCAGGAGCAGAATCTAAAGTTAGAAGGAGGACATACTGACTGCTGCATTGTTGTCAGAGAAGCCAGCACTTCAACATGTTTCCTTAATGTCTGATCAGATAGTAAGATACCTTTATCATTTCAGTCAGGAGATATATTACAGATTGGTCTTGTAAATGAGGGCTGGCTGATTCAGTAATGTGTTCTGTGCTTTTGCAGATGTATATGTTTTTAAAATGTTCCAGGTTTGAGCTTTCCACAAGTTTGTTGTTTTTTTGTAGTACTTACTTTTGGACACTAGATGGCAGTGTTTGCAAATAATTCTGACATCTCATTTCTCCCTAAGCTGTTTGATGACCAAATATCTGCTCACCTGCACAGAAAATATCTGCCAGACCATGAGCTGAAGTCTTCCTCAATCTTTTTCTTCTTTTCTTATAGTTTTGGCCATTTTTTTTTGCCTCAAATGGATTTGAACCCACAACCACTGCATGTGCCCACTAGAACCTCTGTACATGGAGCAGGCTGTCATTCTCCAACAGGTGAATATTTATACATATATATTATATATATATATATATTATACTGGTAATATTTGAAGAGAATACAATTTGTTAAGTAAGAATTAAGTGTTTTATAATGTTATTTTTCCTCTGAACTCTGATTAACCTTCATCATTCTTCCTCCACTGTTAGAGCCAGTGTGACATTCAGCAGTTCGTTATCAACGTCTCAGCAGCTTTGCAGGGATTCCCACAGTAGAGACGAGCCAGCAGCAGCCCCCTCCTCTCCCCTCCTCTCCGCTGCCTGCAGCAGGAAGTATGGGGGGGGGGGGGGGGGGGGGGATTATAGAGAGGTCAGTGTGTTCTGGAAGAGGCAGTGACCTGTGAGACCCGGACCATACCTGACCTCTGCTCAGAGCTGCTGATAAATCCTGCGCTTTCTGAGATGATCCCGTCAGCAAAGACGCGCTTATGAACTATAACTGACCTGTGTGTGTGTGTGTGTGTGTGTGTGTGTGTGTGTGTGTGTGTGTGTGTGTGTGTGTGTGTGTGTGTGTGTGTGTGTAAACCTGACAGCGAGAAGCACGGCCCACAACAAGGCTGAGCAAGCCTCTAATGTGTTTATCTTAAAGGGTCACTTCACACAAACTAAAGACACTGCCTGACTGTCAGCCGTAGAGGGGAAAGGAGGTGATGAAGTCCAGTTTGTATTAAAGGTACTTCATGTTGTAACGACATCACACCGTGAACACAGAACAACTTTGAGCACATGTTGTTCTTTTGATAGAATATCCCTTCATGACATTTAATCAGGACATCTTTGTTTAGGATTTAAGACAACAAGATGTCGGAATTTGGGTCCATAGCTGCAGGCCATTCTCACCAACAATCCCGAGGAACCTACAGGACCTGGGAGCTCAAATATGTGTGCACCCCTTGCACGGAGGCCCAAGTCCTCGAGGCCGACAGCCCCCGGAGTTCAAGTCTGACCTCGGGTGCCTTTTCCCCGCATGACATCCCCCCTCTCTCTCTCTCTTTCCCTGAAGGCGTTAAACCCCAAAAATAAATCTGACAGGTAAAAGAGAATAAGCCTGATGCTCCTCGTGATGATTTACCTGATGCCCTGGATGCATCAGAAACGTTATAGCCTGTCCGGTTAGAGACTTCTTTTTGGAAAAGGTGAAATTATCAACTGAAATCAGGCTTCACACACTTCCACATTGGCTTTTAAGCTATAACATATTTGTCTTCTTGTATGCAATCTATTTTGTGGATGCAACAGTGAACTTCTTAGTCATGCTAAATTTGGGAAATGAACACACAGCTTCCACCATGGGATTCATTGCTTCTATAAAATGGATTACTCACTTTTTAAACTTTTTAAATTTTCTCTTTATTCCCATTTAAATCTTGGGAACTCTGGGTAATTTCACAATAATAAGTTACCTTGACCTCCGTTGTGTCCTTGACCTCCAGGTTGTTTATGTCTGTTGTGTGTCATCGTCAGTCCTCCATTTCCTCTGTTTCTCTCCCTGCACAGCGCTGGTTGGTTGAAGTTTTTTCTGTGGTTATCTTCCATCTTTTGGTAGACTCTGAAACAGCCACAGTTCATGATTTCTCTGAGAAGCGGGTAAAGATTTAAACCTCAATCGTCTGACTCGTGTAATCAGCCGTTACAGCTCAGTGATGAGTGAGAAGAATTAAGAGTCGAAAAGTCAACTCAATAAAAACTTACCTGTTCTACGTTATGTTAGCATTATTTTGTGTTAGCATTATGTTGTGTTAGCATTATGTTGTGTTAACATTATGTTGTTTGTTAGCATTATGTTTGTGTTAGCATTATGTTTTTTGTTAGCATTATGTTGTGTTAGCATTATGTTTGTGTTAGCATTATGTTTATGTTAACATTATATTGTGTTAGCATTATGTTTATGTTAGCATTATGTTTGTGTTAGCATTATGTTGTGTTAGCATTATGTTTGTTTTAGCATTATGTTTTTTGTTAGCATTATGTTGTGTTAGCATTATGTTTGTGTTAGCATTATGTTTATGTTAACATTATGTTGTGTTAGCATTATGTTTATGTTAGCATTATGTTTGTGTTAGCATTATGTTGTGTTAGCATTATGTTTATGTTAGCATTATGTTTATGTTAGCATTATGTTGTGTTAGCATTATGTTTTGTTAGCATATGTTTATGTTAGCCTTATGTTTGTGTTAGCATTATGTTTGTGTTAGCATTATGTTGTGTTAGCATTATGTTTATGTTAGCATTATGTTTGTGTTAGCATAATGTTTGTGTTAGCATTCTGTTGTGTTAGCATTATGTTTGTGTTAGCAATAAGTTTTGTTAGCATTATGTTTTCTTAGCATTATGTTTTCTTAGCATTATCTTTGTGTTAGCATTATGTTGTGTTAGCATTATGTTTGTGTTAGCATTATGTTTGTGTTAGCATTTTGTTGTGTTAGCATTATGTTTTGTTAGCATTATGTTTGTTTTAGCATTATGTTTTTTGTTAGCATTATGTTTGTGTTAGCATTATGTTTTTTGTTAGCATTATGTTTGTTTTAGCATTATGTTTTTTGTTAGCATTATGTTTGTTTTAGCATTATGTTTTTTGTTGGCATTATCTTTGTGTTAGCATTATGTTTGTGTTAGCATTATGTTTTTTGTTAGCATTATGTTTGTTTTAGCATTATGTTTGTGTTAGCATTATGTTTTTTGTTAGCATTATGTTTGTTTTAGCATTATGTTTTTTGTTAGCATTATGTTATTTGTTGCCTGAGAGAAAGCCTGCTGTTCCATGGAGCTTGTATTAGTACTGAACAGGTTAAAACATGCAGACATTAGTTAACAGCCGAGTGGATCAGCAGCTCCTCGTCTCTCGTGACAGCCTTTCACTTAAACTCAACACCTACGTGGCAGCTCCTAAAGGTCCTTGACCCAGAGAGGAGCAGAGCAGGGATGGAGGTGTGCTCATGTTGTTGTGCGTCTGTGGGCTGGGCTCATTCCCCCTTGAGAAATCCAGTTTGACCCTGACTTAGGAATCCTCAGGGGCTTAAAACCCATCGCAGCACCGAGTGAGTGTTACTTAACCTCTGTCAGCAAGTCGGGAATTACAGGTCAAAGGTCACTCAGGTGACGCTGTCCAGACAGGTGAGCTGTTGAAGGTGGTAACGGGTGGAAAACACCTCTGAGAGGGAGAGCAGCTGAAAACACAACAAGCATTTACACAAGGAGAGGTGAGGAAAAACACCTTCAGCATCACTACTGAGTGTTCATTTGAAAAGTAATACACAGGTTTCTCATGTCGTCTCTGATTGATACAGTATATCACCTTTACTTGGCTTCCTCTCAATAACTATTTGATCAACTTCAATCTTCTATTGCCACATAATTGTATCAGAATCTGATTACATTTTTGGAGATAGAGCTGTTTGTCTGGACTCAAGCCAGATAAATACTTCTGTCAAATCAACGCCATTTATTCATAGATATGCAGCCTGATGTGCACCTCTTAAAAAACATAATTACATGTTTAAAAAGGCTCTGACCACAAGCCCTGCGATTGGTTCGCTGCGTACTGTAGCATCGTATTTCCAGCCTTTACAATATTTTCAGTATGGCCACCATATTCAAATTTCTGCTCAGGAAAAAAACAGCCTATTTTTAAAAAAAATGCTCATTTACATGACGGGGCCCAATGAACTGAACTCTGAAGAAGATTGAAGAGAGGAATTAAGACACAGTTATTTCATCAATTGATTTGTTGAGTGTCATTTTTTAAAGGGTAAAAATGGTAAAAAGAGTGGGGGATGATATGTCCCAAACAACACCGGGGTGGGGAGTCGAACCTGCGGCCAGTTTGACAAAGACTGTCGCCACAGAACATGGGGCGCCTGCTCCAACCGAGCTAAACCTGCGCACCTGAGAGCCATTTTAAAGCATTACGTTTGACTTTGTGGCTTTTGTCATGTTGGGTTTTTTAGAGGCAGATGTGTTCACATTTTGGAGGGTGGTGGACGTTGCTCTGTTAGACAGGCGTCCACTGTATTAGGAAAACATACAACTTTGTACATACAACCAGCAGACCTTGGTCAGAGGACCTCAGGGACCTGCTGGTGTTATAGGGCCTCAGCAGCTCGGTAACATAAGCCAGAGCTTGACCATATAGAGAAATCTTTACAGAGGTAAAAGATTGGCTTTTCACTTCATGGTTTCATGACAATTGGACCTATGAATTGCAAGCAGTGGTGTCAGCAACATGCCAGTCGTTAGAAAGGATGCTGGTTCAAGAAAGTCAACATTTGCTTTATTTTTGCCAGATAAAGAAGTAACATCCACTTCTTATGACCCTGTGGCTCAGATTGTGTTCCCGCTCTTTCACGAGCATCTGATCTGTCACAAGATCACAAACCAACATGCAACGTGGTGGTGGCTCAGGTGTTGCTGAAGTTCACATCGGACCCCCCCGAGCATTTGAAGACAAGGGCTCTCACAGATCTCTGAAGATCATCTGAAGCTTCACAGAAGGATCCTTTGAAAAAAAGAAACTGTTCAGGGGTCTGTAAAAACACACTTTTCCTCTCATCTCTCTGCCGTCTCATGCTCTTTATATAACAGGGAAGAAAATCTGGACTGCCGTGTGAAAGTGGTTTCATGGTTGTAAGTAGTGATAGAAGAAGAAGTAGCCGTGTGACGTCCCCCATCGGTTTGTGGACTACTGTTAAGAAGCCTTGAGTCCAGCAGTACCACCATCTCATGCCGGGGGGGTGTAAACCCCAATCAGCTAATGTAAGCGCTAACCGATTCAGAATAAGGATGGTCATATGTGCAAGCTTTTAAAGGCTTAATATGTGATTTTTCACACTTAAATATAAATCAAGTATATCCTCTGAAAATAACTCTGTGAGTCATGACTGTCTACAATGGGTGTAACACCCGAGTCCCACTGTCTGTGATGTTTTCAGAGTTGTCAGAGTCCTAACTTCAGTTTGTTTACATCGCCCGGACGGCCGGCTGACTCCTCCCCTCACGTATAAAAGTTGTTTAATTGAGGGACTAGAGAAAAGAAGAATAACATACTGTACTCACTGCTTAACTGTGTTTCTAGATCACGCTCATTTCAGGTAAATTTACATGCAGTGTGAAGATACGAGCATAATAAAGATCGCTAGCATTAGCATGCTAACACAACAATGCAGCGCCAGTTGTTTTGGTTTCATGCTGGTGCTCAAGGGCGACATCTGCTGGATCAAAAAATTACATGTAAAGCCTTTAAACTAAATTAAGTACTGACCTGTAACGTTGATTTTTAGGACAACAGCAACTTGTTCAACACAAGGTAGCCAAGCCCTCAGGAACACCTTGCTTTGATGTTTATTTTGACTTTACAAAACCAATGTAGCTTAGCGTTTTCAGCACTCAGCGTCCACAGCACAAAAGCCCTCCGCATCAACAGTTTTTAAATTCTGCAATTCAACTTTTGGAACAGCGCCATGCTCATCGATGACACTTCTCTCTCATCGACCAGTCAAACTTTTTTAAAAAGGGGAGGGACTTCCTGATATCGGGACTTTTGGAGACTATAATATCTCAGGTGTGAAGCTGCTTCTAATGCCAGGACAAGACTCCTTTACCTCGTTTAACTTCAGCACTTGGAGCTATAAAAACCGACATAACGATCACGACCGAGGGAAGCAGGAGTTAACCAATGAAAAACTAGGAACATGAGCAGAGTCGCCCTCTGCTGGCCATATTACAGAATGCATGTTTAAGGCACTTCTGCATTCGCTTGACTTTTCGGACCAAAGTCTATAAAACATGGACGTAGTTTCAGTGACATCACTCATTGGTCGTCGCCATATTGTAAATGCAATCTTCACCTAACTGTCAATCATTCTAGAAACAGGTAAAGGGGGCGGACCTTAAGCCTACTGGTAAAAAGCTACAACGTGCCAACCTGTCAATCAACTCATGTATTCATAACTCTTTACAATTAAAAATGGCACTCGGGGGTTGGCTGATCTCCTGCAGGTCGTCAGCAGGGGGCAGTAAACCCCACATGGCATGGCCCTGAGGCTGAGACCGGCCAGGGTCATTCTGTGTGCTGTGAGAGTCGAGGGGAAACACACACACACACACACACACACACACTGTGTTTGGATTACACATGAACGTTGAGTGTTGTTTACTCACAGCTGGAATGTTAATGCTAAACTATAATGCTCGTTAACTGATAACACAGACCGCTGCTCTGCTTTAAGTCACAGAGTCTTTTGATTTTTCACACTGAGTGGGCTTTTCATAAAAAGTCCAGATTTCACATTTCAAACAGACAAACAAAGAACATGCTCGCCTCCCTCGGGCGGTGATGTGAGAAATGTTTGGCAGCGAGCAGCACAGAGGGATGAAAACATAAACGATGACTCAGCCTCACTGTTGTTTAAATGTTTCTGTTTGATATAAACCTCCCTCAACATCGCTCAGGCTTCTAGTGAACTCAATAATTCAAACGCTACCGGATCATTAAAGTCACTTAGCTGTGAATCTTTAGCTCAGTGACACCGTCTTAATAATTAATCACATGGCGGAGGACGACTCCTGATACGAACACTTAAAGGCAGGGTTGGTCTTTTTCTCCAGATCCACTTTTTAAGATTTTGGTTGAAATTGTCTTTAGGTCCTGAATCTGGAGGAAATGACCAACCCTGACTTTAAATTGCACCGGCCTTATTAAATCAAATAAAATTAATAGATATACACGGAAGATGGCCAGACAGGAGAAATTAAAAATGATGGATTGAAGATATTTCTTTTTACAATTATGCACTTTGAGAAAGTAGTAGAAATATAGTGAATAAAGTGGAAATTTTATTTAAAGAATTAAGTGGACATATCAAGAAAAATAAATCAAATTAAGTTTTTGAGAGAAAGGTTAAAATGTTACGACGGAGGATTAGGGCAACTTTTAAAAAAATAAAAATAAAAACATTTCGAGATTAAAGTCGTAAATTAACGAGTTTAATCTTGTAAATTCGAGACCAGCCTGCGCGAAAATGATGAAAGTAGAACTCTTAAAGTATTTTCCTCGAAAATACTCGAAATTTAAAACAAATAAAAATTTTAAGGTGGCCCTAATCCTCCTTCGTAAAATGTTGAGAAAAAGTTGAAATATAATTGTGAAATTTTGACTTTGTTCTTGATTTTTTTTTTACAATTTTATCCACAACATGTCGATCTTTTTTCTCAATGTGGATAATTTTAAAAAAATCTTCCTCCTCTCATTATTTATTCCTCATGCATGGCTGACCCTAATCCTCTTCCGTAGACACTGGCCAATCACATGGCCAATCATCTGTTTAGATTGAGCAATTAAGAAATGAAAGTAAAAATTCTGGGATTAAAGTCTGAATTTCTGAGTCCACCAACGACTCAACTTTCCGCTGGTCTGTTCTCTGTGCTCCACATGTTGACAGCAGGAGGAGTTAGAGAGGCAGCAGTAGGAGGTGGAGGTGGGGGAGGAGGAGGAGGGGGGTTCCTGGGTGGAGAGGTGGAGCTTCAGGATTATTGTGCGCCTGTCTGACTGACTGCCTGAGTGAGCGTCTCCAAAGTTTGACCGGCTCCTCGATCACTCACTTCTTCTCCTGCTTCATGTTTGTCTGTTGACCGAAACAACAAAGCAGCGATCAGGAGCGAGCTGAGGACAGAAGAGACGCAGAGAGGAGTCTGAACTCCAGGAGAAGGAGAGGACCTGAGAGTGTGTTTTCTCTCTTCAGTCTCTGCTGGAGGAGAAACCCATGAGACAAAGAGTAAATCTACTCCTGCAGCTCCTCACTGCCTGAAGGACTGACTGTGCTCCATCCTGCAGAAGGCTCAGGAGGAACAGCATGGACTGAACCTCTCGGATCTGCTCTCTCTCTCTCTCTCTTTTTTCTTCTTCTCGTGTTTGGAATCAAACTAAACAACACATGAGTGGGGTTGACGGGACGCGCGGGTTTCACACAGTCAATCCTCTGGGATTATAATAACGAGGACGATGGATAACTTCTTCACGGAGGTAAGACAGCACAGCTCCCGTTCTGTTATGCTCCATTCAGTGCAACATGTTGGATGTCCTCGAAAACAGAACTTTTATTTGCATTAGACATGTGATATCATTTATAAAGTTATGACCAGGATAGGTTATTCCTGATATAATGTGCACATTCTGAGTGAGAAAGCATCGATACTTTTCATATTGCACATCCAAAAAATGTGACTTTTGCATAATTTTAGTTTTTGCAAATTCTCGCGATATCAATAAAAATTGCGATCAATTGCTCCTAAAGCATGCACGTTTATTTTTTATCTACAGAATGTCATTGTGGGAAAACTGGTGTTATGATACAAGCATGCAAAATGCTTTACAAGTGTGCATCACCTCACTACTACAGAGTGTCATAAAGTGTCTGATAGAAAGTAGAATATGGAAATCTAAAGTGATAAAAACACCTTTCAGCACAATGAGGTCAACTCAAACTCACTACACATCAGCTGGATTTTAGAATACAAAGGGTGTCATAAAGAACTTGAAATGAGCCCTGGACTCTTTAGGTGTGCACACTTTGAAACTTGGAGATCACAGGTTTAGCCTATAGGAGCTGGGTTAGACTGGGGGGGTTTAGGGGGGTTTGAGGGGTTTGGGGGGGCTGGACGAGGTCCCAGTGGATCTGTGGTATTTCCGCACCTCTTGTCTCGTTTCCTCCAAAGAAGAAAAAGTCATGTAAGGCTATTAATAGAAGTCTGAGGTCCCACAGGGCGCTGTGATTGGCCAGCAGACTCTGGACGTGTTGAAGGGTCGTTTTAATGAGCCCTCTGTTTGCAACACTGTTCTGAGACTCTCTGATGCTGACACAGTCTCAGCTGCTGCTTTGGGGCTTTTAATCCAAACAGAAGTTCCACTTAATGCAGCCGATGACTTTTTTTTTTTATTGGATATAAGTGATAGTAATGGTGAAACAGAGATCCTCTCTGCAGCAGCTGGTTGAATCATCCAGGTTGATCGCTCTTATTTTGAAACTCTTCAGCTTTTAGATCAGTACAGCATCAGAATCTTCAGGATGAAATCTTCTTTCTGTATAAAAACAAAGATTTATTTAGATTCAGTTTAATTTCCTAAATGCAGAGAGTAAATGCTAACCCAGCTATACGGGTGCAGTTTGCCATCCTTATGTAGCTGTTGGACTTGTTTATAAGATGCACCGATCCCGATCACCGATTTCACCTTTTTTTCAGTTCTGATCAGATTCGATATGTACCGATATTAATACTGATTTAGATATTGTTGTTGTTGGTATAACGTGTGAGGCTTCACAGAGCTGAAGTAAACCCCACATTGCATTTCATTTAGCCGGCTTCACAAACAAACAGGAAGCTGCTCCATCTCGTCTGAACGTCGTCATGGAGACGGTTTGTGGACCCTTCTTACAGTTCAGTCTGAAACGTCTTCAAAGTGAGACTGAGCGACCTGAGAACGTTTAAAGTGCCCAAAGTGTAAGCTACAGCTAACTAACTTCCTGCTACCAGTTAGGCTCCGCCCAACAGAAAAATGGTCTACTGAGCAGCCAGATCAGATTAAAAGAAGAGAAGTCAGAGTTTCACTCTGTGTGTGTGGTTACAGGTGTGTGAGTCAACAGGTGGGCGGGTCTCTTTGTTTAAAGTGGTTTTTTTTCCCCGTCTTAAAACAACTTGATGATTAACCACAAATCAGCCCGTCAGGTGGTTCAGCGTGTCAGTGTGAAGTCAAATAAACCGTCATTACAACCGATTTACGACACCGGCATCCACACCTCGCTGCAGTCACGTCGGCATGGCAACACCTGAGTCATACCCGAGTCAGGCTTTTCATCATCTCGCTGACAGATCAGCTCTGTGAGCGATTAACAACCGGTTTCCCCTTCAGGGTTGTAGGGTAACGGTCACACGGCTCAAACAGGTTCCTGCTCTCTCATTGGCTCTCGTTCTGTTTTCAAAACCCGGGGAGGGTTTTTTCGGTGGTATGAGAGGTCAAAGGTCGCCAGACTCGCTGAGCTCATAGGTGCTCGTGAGAACGTTCAGCCGGAGTAAAACAAACACTCAGAGGTTGAGTTTTTTTTTCTTTTCCTGCCGGTCTCATGACGAGTGTGCTCTACATCTGGAGAGAGGGAGAGAGAGAGAGAGAGAGAGAGAGAGAGAGAGAGAGAGAGAGAGAGAGAGAGAGAGAGAGAGAGAGAGAGAGAGAGAGAGAGAGAGAGAGAGAGAGAGAGAGAGAGAGAGAGAGAGAGAGAGAGAGAGAGAGAGAGAGAGAGAGAGAGAGAGAGACAGAGAGAGAGAGAGAGAGAGAGAGAGAGAGAGACACAGAGAGAGACACACAGAGAGAGACACACACAGAGAGAGACAGAGAGAGAGAGAGGGAGAGAGAGAGAGACACAGAGAGAGACACACACAGAGAGAGAGAGAGAGAGAGAGTATTTCTGAATGCCAGGAGCAGGCAGGCGTGCACAATCGTCTCAGATATCGTCCTGCCTGCTTTTCTATCTGCCAGCTAATCGCTGAAACAAAGAGCTCAGTCTTTAAGGAAAAAGGGCATTTGACGAGGAAGTAAGGAAGCTTCCAGAGGCTGAAGCAGAAGGAGGCCGACAGGGACGGAAACTGGAGTGTTTCATATTTATACTGCAGACAGTTTAGACGAGGGTCCCACACCGAGGACGGGACAAAGACACACTTTGTGAAAAAGAGCTTTTAATGTCCTCTTGCCGTTTAAACACCCATTTTGAGCTTTGGTCTTAAGATTTGATTTCAGGTTTCTATCGTTGTCAAGTCACCATTATTTCATGCTTCTCAGTATAATCTCACATTTGCAGAAGCATGCAGAACCTTTAGATGGGTTCAATTTCAGCACCTTTCTAACGCCAGGCTGTCCAAAGGGCAAAGAGGCCAAACCTCTCCAGTAAACTGTTTGAACACAGATTCTCTGTGGACTTAAGGAGTCCTCAGGATGTTTGGGCTTCTTGGAAACAGTTTAACTGTAAAACTGAATTTGTAGAACAAACTTTGTAAACATGTCTCGAGGTGTAATTCACAAAGCACAAAGAGCTGTATGATACTCGCCCACAAAGCTCCGTGCAGTTTGATCGTTTGTTTTCCGTCTGAATGTGGAGAGAAGTTTTCTCACGGAGCTCAATGTGTTCACATAAAGAGTCAAGTTTATCACCCGGCCTGCCTCCAAAAGTGTGATATAAGTTTAACCGTTTCAAACATGGCGTCCTCCCTGATGGAGCGTGAAAGGAGAGCTCAGATCTGTGTGTTACGGCTCCAGACCGCTTTAACTCATACAGATCACTCAATTCGACGTATGTTCAGATGCGTAGAAAGGGTCCAGATCATTTAAATATGCACACAGAGCAAAGAGACCCTGTTGATAAAGTGTCTTTTTGACTCGTCGTCTCAGGTTTACTGGGTGAAGAAGTCGTGCAATCCTTCTGTGAATCAGGCCGTCAGTGTTTTCTGAAGCAGGTGTTTGTGGACGTTGATCGAACTGAGCGTCATAGTCCTGAAGGCGGAGCTTGAAGAGGAGAAAAGACAGCCGGTTATTTCTGTCACATCCCATACATTTTGACAAAGCAGTGATCTCAGTTAGATCTTTCTGTGACTTTAAACATGTGAGTTTAAAAATGTTTTAACATGTACAAGAGGTCAAACAGCCTCCTCATGTGAACAGAGTATTACTGAAGAGGAACCTCAGAGCTCATTGTTCTATTGAGACATGAATGTGTTGAAACGAGACACAACCTTCAGCAGGAGGTTTCCATCTCTGCTGACCGAGCTGCAGCCAAAACAGTCTGACCAGACCAGAGACAGACCGGGGGGGGGGGGGAGGATAGAGAGTGACCACACACTCACACACGAGCCAGAAGATTAGCCAGAGTTTAGTCGTCTTAAAGAGCAGCGGCTGTGGAGGGCAGGACGAGACAGGTTTTCATTCAGGTTTCACAGACTGACACCCTCCAGGCTGCACATGAGATGAACCCCCAACATCCACTTTTATTCCGTCCAATGAGCAGGCAGCAGAGGCAGCCGGACCTGCAGCTGTGTGTGTGTGTGTGTGTGTGTGTGTGTGAGTGTGATGTTGACACTGACAGGAGTCAGTCGGTTCAGCCCGTTGTTGGACGGTTACAGGGTTTGTGTTTTTATTTGAACTGGTGGGCGTGATAACCAGGTATAGGATTCGCCTGTGCACCAATCAGAGCGCGGCTGTGCCTCAGGTGTATGTTTGCGGATAATTAATCAAACTCGACGTTCTACAAACTCCCAGACGTTTGGATGAGATCAGGTAGCAACTGGAAGAAAGTATTCTGTTTGAAAGAGACTATTTCAACTCTTCAGGCAACCTTTCCTGGCTGCTGCATTGTTGTCATAGCAACCAGCACTTCAACACAGCATGTTTCCTCAATATCTGATCCTACAGTAAGGTCTACATATTTTACAGATTGCTCCTTTAACAGAGCTGTGAGTATGCTGGTGGGAATATCAGCGTTTCTAAATGTCCCAGTTGGCCCGAGCTGGAAAAATGAACTCTGTGGAAGACGAATGATCAGCAAACATGAAGCGCGGCGGCGGCGGCGGCGGCTGCAGCGCTGGCAGCACTCTGAGCTCAGATTTTGGCCAAGAGCCGCATCAGAAGTTTGAACTCCGCTCGAGAGCTTCTGCTCTGCGGTCGTAATAAAAATCACAAAGACGTGCAGAATGTTTTTGTAAGGACGACTGCTGCACCCGTTAACCTGCCGTCCTACATTTACAAACTCCCCCGAAAGCTTCTCGATCCTCTCGAACTTTTCTTCTCTTTCCTCTCCCTCAGCCGTCGTCTGCGTTTCTCATTAAGCTGTAAAAAAAGTAACAGCCCCATCATGGACGTTAATAGGCTCACCACAACAAACAAAGGCGCTGCCAATTTTATATCGCTTCATTTTAACGATGATTTCATCCACTGCTGTATCAGACCCCCCCCCCCCCCCCCCCCCCCCCTCTGGGTGTCCTGGCTTGTTTTAAAGCTGAAACCTGAAACCTGTGGAGCAGCCAGGAGGAGGAACAGGCAGGAATTTAAACAGCTTGCAGATTTGTCGTTTTGTGCTCGGCTGCAGACCCCCCCCCCAGACTCCCCCTCTTCTTGTTGGACTCCAGGACAACTGTGTTGTGCGTACGGCTGCTTTCATGCTCAGTTTGGAGCTTTGTGAGTGCAGAAGCTACTTCAGGTCACCTTGGCCAGCGACCAATCAGAATCCGAGCCAAAGAGCCGCTATAACTCAGGATTTTATTTCCAAACATAAACAAACGACTCCTGTGGAGGGAACGCCGTGCAGGAAGCTATAGGACACTGATGATAACATGAAGCTGAACGTGTTTGACAGCCATCAGAATAAGGTGGGACGTATTCGTACGGCAGGCGATAAGGTCCACATGTGATGAAGTATTTTGAGGTTTGAGGTTTCTGTCAGAATATGAACAGAAGATGTTTGACTTTATTCTTAGTTAGGCTCGTCATGATACCACAATATGAAACTTTGATACGATTCTAGGAAAAGTCTGACGACATGGATAACTGTTCCGTTACCATGGCAACGGAAAGAGGAGTCCTATAGGCGCCAGACGTGGGGGAACTGTTTTGATTTCAATTTTCAAAAGTTTCAAGTGAACTCCTGCACCACGTCTCAATGGGACAGGTCTGTTGGAAACGTATTTGTCTGATAAAGACGATGTGCAGGAATCCGATGGATTTGTTTCTCTCCTACGCGCATGTTTTATGAAAAATCAGTTTTTTAAGCGTTGGGTAGTTTTTTGTTTTTTTTTCTGTCGCTTGTTATAATAACGGAGAATGTATCGTTTGAAGTCAGGCAAGGGAACGCACAGAACATTGGATCAAATGAACAGCAAATCCACCTGTGGAATCCGCCAGTAATTCAGAAGTCTTGCGCCCCACGTACAGAGGCTATAGTCCTCATTACAGCGGCTGTGGGTTCGAATCCGACCTCTGCCCTTTGCTGCATGTCGTCCCCCTCTCTCTCCACCCAACATTTCCTGTCTCTCTTCAGCTGTCCTGTCCAGTAAAGGCTAAAAGACCTAAAACAAATCACAACTTAAAAAAAGTTGTTTGTTTAAAAAAAAACCAAAGTTTTGAATCAGAATAAAGTTTATTTTCTAAAAAAAACAAATCTGAGTTTCACGTCCTAAGAACGTAAACAAGAAATCTGAGAATTCTGAGAATAAAATGAATTTGTCTTATCCGGTCGGATTCTTTTCTGTGACCCTGAACACATCGACACGGTCCACTTACTCTGTGGTTTTATTTCTTTCAGCGTCATTACGAGCCTCGTGTGATTGGAGTCAATCCGCTGTAATGGAGACGCTTTGATTGTGAAAATCTGACTTTTGTATGCAAATCTGTTTACCTGATATCAAGGCTCCGCCCCCTAAAATACACATTGATATAAATTATCGTTCTGTTGTGTTGACAGCGACGTCCATCTGGATATGCTGTACCGTTTAAATGAGTGTATTTTGGGGTGTTTGACTAATATACAGTTTATATAAAGAGTTTGTATGTTTTACGATGAGTAAAAATAAATAAAAGAAACCCAGCGAGCCGGCTCAGGCTCAGGCTGCTGCTGCTGAAGTAACACCTTCTCTCTGAGACAGACCGTCTGGATGTGAGCCAGCGCCGCCCGCTCTCCATCTTCAACTGGTTCCACCGCTTTGTTTCGACTGCCTGAAGAGCGTGCAGACGGGGAACAGTGACTGAGGGAAATCAATCAGAGCAGACTCAGACAGGGAGAAACATTTCTTTTTATATCCTCCCCTGCAGCGGTGAACGTGGACCAGAAATACTTACTGAGGCTTCTGTGCTGCCGGTCCAAAATAAAGTGAGATATTCAAACAGCAGACCTCTCAGAGTTAAATCGTCCATCCTGATATTTTAGACTCTGTTACGCGGTCCTCCAGGTTTGTCTCAGTTTGTGGGTTAATCTGTGATTTCGACACCACAGGATCTGTGTTGTTGTGCTAAAGAGGCCGCGGTGGTCTACGAGGTCGGGCTTTGTTCGGTGCAGACGAGGATGAGGTGGATGCTGATGGCACACAGATGTTCTGACTGCAAACACATCACTTCCAGGATTAGATGTGCAGGATTAGGATTAAGATTATGTTTATTCTCTTCTCTTCATTAAATGCTGAAATTCTGTAATTTATGAATGCTCACTCGCTGTTTCAAAAGCTGGTTTAACTAAACTTTTAGAAAAACACATTTTATGAGAAATCGTGTTCATCTTAAATGTCTTTATGCGGCTTTGATATCACACAGAAGAGAACGCAATCACAGCGTGTTTTCAGGTGAAAATATTTGATCTAAAAATTCAAAAATGAATTTGTTTGAAGGTTTTTTTCTGAAGGCATTCTGCATCAAGTCTAGCAGCTGGCAGTGGGAGAAGACGAAGGCAGCGGCTGAATTTAAAGGTTCCAACCTGAGTACCAGAGCATCTTAGTCCTGGATTCTTGACTCTGCAGCTTCAGCGGGGGACAGTCACAATCATGTGTCGGTCCTCTTTTCTGTCCATCCAGAACCCTTTGATTCTTCTTTCCCTGATTCATAGACCGTCCTCTCCCTCTGTTCTCTCCTCCTCTTCCTTTCCTCCTTCTAAAGTCTTCACTTCCTGCCGGATGAGTCTCTAAACATTCCTCTGGATCGCGACACTTCCTGTCCTCGAGCGCCGTCCAACTCCCTCCGTGTGTTTGTGTGTGTTTGTGTGTTCAAACGGAGCGTGGTGTGCAGGAGGCTGAATTCAAAGCTCTGTGTGTTTTAAACCTTTGCTTGAGTTACCGGATGCAAGATATCTTAAATGAGACTGTGAAGAACATCAACCTGTTGGGTTAGGATGTTTACTGCCAAACTTCCTGTTAGGCAGTAACATGATTCAGCTAGAGACGGAGACGGAGAAATGTGTCCATCGAGGTGAAAGAGGAAGCAGGTAGAGGGACCCTGAGAGGAGATCATTTTGTCAGATAACATCGAGGTGAAGCCAAATTCAGTGTTTGAAAGTTTGCTTGTCCTTCCACTGCAGCAGTGAGTCCATTAATTAATTGAATGTTAAAAGCTGTCACTCCTCCTGTATGAGACACGTCTACCTCTGCGCCCGACCACAGACTCACCGCACGTCTCTGCAGTGACACGGGGGGGGGGGGGGGGGGGGGGGGGGACCTTCACACCGCTGCACCAGACCTCGTTTCTTAGCTTTAAGTCTCTCCTGACACTAATCCCCTCGGCGCCCCTGCCTGGGCTGCGGTTCCCCCGCTGATGAAATGGTCAATTAAAACCAGGAATGAGTTTTTTTTGTTTTTTTCTTTTTTGGATGTGACACGATGGGATTGATGGATCTCTGCTGAAAGGTGTCACTCTGCTGCGGGGGGGGGGGAAGCTCAGGAAAGAAGACGTTATCAGACATGTAGCAACCTCTGCTTCTGATTTCTGACTTTATATCTGGAAGTCTTACAAAACAATCAGAAATATGTCTCAGAGTGGTAACTCAAATAGGCTCTAATTCAAGATATCCTCTCTAAAAGCAGGGCATTGCACTCCTTTTGATCGTTTGTTATTCAACTGCTTTTGTTTTGATTTCAGAATATCTTCTTCCTCCTTCACATTCAGATTTTAAGCTCCTGAAAGAAACATAAACAACGAAAGATAAAGTTAGGAAAAGTCGGCAGAAGAGAAATGAAACTGAACAATAACTAAAAAAGCTCTCACAGTCACAGTCAGTAGAGTGCAGGTTTATCCTGGACATGATCTGTTCTTTTTTTCTTCTTTTCTCAGTCCATCCTGTTTCAGCGAGTAGATGTGTATGACTGTCAAAAGGATATATGGTTCACCTGAAGGCAGTTTACTCACGTCATACACATTGCATTGTAAGACACATGCGGCCCACAAACTTTTACTAGAAACACCTGCAGGAAGGAGCTGCGTTCCTTTTTCCGTCAGCTAAATGTGCAGAAACAGAACACCTGTGAGGACGGATGTGTGTGTGAAGGCATGTTGCTGTGAAAATGTAATTAATGAAAAACAGCGAGGATAAGTTTGTTGGACGCCTGTTATCTTTTGCCTCGCTCTGGTGATTGCCACCTCGGAGTGATCCCGTTTTATATTAAAGGTGACATATTCTCCTCCTCTTGAGTGTAAATAAGTGTCAGAGCTCCTCAAAACATGTGTGTGAAGTTTCTTGTTCTAAATCCACTCTGATCCTGTATTTGATCATGTCTATAAACTCCTCTATTTCAGCCCTGCTCAGAACAGGCTGTTTCTGTGTCTGTACCTTTAAATATGTAAATGAGCTGTGCCTGACCACGCCCCCTCTCTGGAAGGGCTTGGGTGTACTCTGTCTTTCTCACTCCATGTCCTATTGTTTACGGTGAGAAGGCAGACTCAGAGGGCAGAACAAACACCTAGCTGTGGGAGTGTCACCCACCTGGGGGAGGGGCTACTGCCCTTTGTGATGTCACGTCTTTGTTTATTGTTTAATAGCTGGATTGGGGTGTGAATACTTCCCCGTGTGACTGTTTTGTCTCCACTCAGATGTTATCTACATATTAGTGCAGGCACAGAACCGTGACATCTGAAACCGCCGCACTCGGGACGAATACAAATACAGTTCCTGGACTTGAAGTCTGCATTGGAATTAGCAGTAACTCAATCTGTTATCTGAGTCCATTAAGAACCACCACGAAAAGACTTTAATGTAAGTCCTTGAACCCTAAGCCAACTACTCTGTGACCACATCATTAGTTTTAATGACCTGAATATGGAGCTGGACCTTGGTGAAAAAACCCCCAGATATCTCTGCATGAAGTAGCAGAGGGAGACGTTTTTGTCCATTTAACTTTTTAAGGACATCCGTTCTTTTTCTGATCAGATCTAGGAGGGAGGTAAGAGGAAGGGTTATCTGATCACTCTGTGTTGACAGCGGCTTCCTGGAAATCCCCGTCCACACAAACACACACACACACACACACACACACAACACAACACAACACAACACAAGTGCAGGCTAGGCACATCCCGAAAAAACCCAAACATCCATTTCCAGTAATTATCTCCTTCTCATGCCATCCCGTAAAGTCGTGAGAGTGCAGGTCTTCTCCTTTAAAGACCCCTCCGAGTACTCTGCGGTACATCAGACTATTTTTACTCCCGCCTATTAGAGAAGATAAAAAAGTCTCATCTTCATCTGATTCAATGAGCTGATTGATTTTTCTATATGCAGAGTGGAGCCAAAGAGGCGATAAAAACAAGTCTCCTCTGCAGACATCACATTTTTCTTTCTTCATTCATGGAGTCTGTTTAGAGATTTTCTCTGCAGTTTGAAGCATGAAGATGAGTTTTGTGTTCATGTTGTTTGGGTTGTTTGGCTGTATAGGAGAACAAGGCAACAACAAAGTCAGCGTTTGTGTTTTCACTCCCAGAAGGAGCTCAAAATCTGTTCCCTTAAAGTTAGAAATGCAAAATACATGGTAACACAATGGTCATTTAGCATTATAGCTAATGATGGGAGCAAATTTGCAGTTTCATTTTGTTTGAATCAACAAGTAAGGTGGTGTATATGGAGAATAGAAGGGGACCGAGCATTGATCCCTGAGGAACCCCTGTGGATAAATTCTGCATTTCAGACACTTCTCCTTTCCAAGACACTCTAGGAGATCTCCCTGAGAGGTCTGACACGAACCAGCAGAGGGCAGATACTGAAATCCCAAGTTCAGAGAGCATGGATGGAGGGATTGGATGGTTAACCGTGTCAGGACTGACCCGCAGCTATAGCTAAATATAGCATTTCTGTAAATTACAGTCGTGTAGTCTCAGTGGCCGCAGCTTAAAGCCTGACATGTTTGGGTCTTTTTCTTGGCTTTATTTACAGCTAAACTAAAAGTGGTTTTGGGATCATTTGGCCTGATGTCATTATGTTTTGGAGGAATGTTAATGGATGAAATCACTTGTTTTTTGGGGGGCTTCGATCATGATGCCTTTCCTTTAAAGTTAATATCATTGTATTTAACGCAGGGAAATCCTCTCAGTGTTGGGACACATTTTGAAAATAGTAGTTTAAAGTTTAATACAGACATAGACACGTCTTTTGATTAGCTTCAACTTTGATCCAAACAAAAAGTAGGTTTAATCAAATGAGATCTGATGTTTGTAATGCTTTGAAAACAGCTGGTTTACTTGTTTTTTAGTTTTATTGCAAGAATGTCCTCAACAATATCCCTAAAGAGAGTCACCTGATAGCATTGATGGATTTTTGTCCCGTGTTGAAGTTTACTTCAGCCAAACTTAAGAACTCTTGTCTGTAGCCGATATCACAGCTGACCTCTCCTTTTAAACGTTTGCCATTATTTACATCCCAGATGACAAATCCTCAGGAAGCTGTGTGAATTAAAGTGTTTTAAACACTCTTCAGGGTCTGTGTGATTAAATAGACCCTATATCTAGTTTGTTTACACATGCACTAGAGTAATTCCAGCCTCGCCTCACCACTTAACCCACTTCTTCAGGGGCCAAGCCGCCAGAGTCAGTCGGATCATCTTGAGAGCGCACTCAGTGACTTTGACACTTTTCCAAAAAAGCCATAAAGTCATTAGAGGAAGTTAAAAGCTCCGAGGGTTGAAGCGTGTCCCTGGGCCGAGCTTTTTTCTCACGCTAAACTGAGCAGGCGGAGCGAGACCGAACAAACGTGGTTATCTCTGCAGTTTAGTGGGTCAAGCCGCTTCAAAGAGCTTTTATACCTGAAGATCAAGGCTGGTTTTCCACACTCGGCCCGTCTGAGATAGAGATCATTCAAACATCCAGGGCAGACCGGGAGAATGTGGGTCAGTGTGGGCTGAGCAGGACAAGAGGAAATTACATTTTGATTAAACTTATGAACTGTTGTTCTGGATTTACTCAAAAGAGTTAACGACTAGAAGAAGGAAAAAATGTTGTCTTATTTACCTGAAGAGGATTTACACCACACCCCCTTTTCATCAAGTCTTTGTACTTTCACATTGATTCCATGTCAGCGTTATATTGCTTTCCACGTCCCAGAAGCTCGATACAGTGGGGACTCCATGTAAACACAGTCAGACATGCAACACCCAATGTGCTCCCTTGCTGTCTCCGTTGAAACTGTCTCGCCACCTGTAACTACCCCTGAAGACGGTACAGAGGGGGGATCACATCATCCTCCCATAATGCCTCAGCAAAATTTAGATTGGAGGCAAAACGTCCCAGTGGCGTTCATTTTGCGGCCTGAAACAGCAGTCTGAATCAGGTTCACTGTTGTCCACTCAGCCCCGTACCAATGCTGCCTTCAGAAAAATCTAATTTACCTAGTTTACGGGTTATGAGCACATAAATGGCCCTCTAAAGTCGTAATTACGAGTACGAAATTGGGACGTTTTTCGATGATACCCGAGTGGCAGAGTTGTAAAGTTTGTGTGAAGTTTCAGGGCAGCAAAAAGATCTTTTGCATGGATTCATTTCACACTTCATTGGTTTCTGGTGAAATATTTTGCAGATGATGTTTAACCAACTTGGATTAACACAAACGCTCAAATGCACGAGTAATTTGAGGCTGAAATGTGCTTTTTGTCTGCACACATCTCGAGGACGTACCTTGTAACTACTGAAACAAAAAGCCAAATCTAGTCATGTGTTTCACCACTTTCCCAAACCAAAAAAAAGGCTCCAATATTTTAAGGTCATGATGAAGAAATGCTTTAATTTATGCAGCCACACAGTGTGTTTCTCAGGGTTTGAAACTGTTAACTTTTTTTTGGTCTAACAAGGCTTCTGTTGTTTATCCCAGAAGAAAGGCAGAAAGGGGGAAGACAGTATTTATATTCTGCCCGTTCGCTCCACTACGAGTCTGCAAAACCAGCCAGGCGACCACAGCTGGGCAACACATGGCAGCTCTGCATGGCCTCAGCTGCCAGCCCCTAACACACTCACACACACATACACACACACACACACTTAAACACAAACACACACAATGGAGCTCACATTATTCTCCAAGTACGCCTCCTCAAAGCTCACTTAACGCATGTGACTGGATGTGCACACATTTCTACCACTACCCTTTCTCTCTCACTTGTGCAAAAAATGTCTCAAACACACACACACACACACACACACACACACAGAGGAGAAGAAAGTAGGTCAGGTGGGCTCTGGGAGGGGAGTCGGGTCATTTCCCCTGGGCCTAAGTGGTCTTTAGTGGGCCCAAACCAGTCTAAGGCCCGGTCAGTTCAGCGTCAGTTCATCATTGATCCCGAGCTTCAGCTTCTTCTTTGTTTTTGTTTTTTCAGAATTCTTCTCTGCATGTGAGTTTGATTAGTGTGCATCAGACGGCAGCAGAGACTATTTGTGCATGATTGTGGAGACTAATGAGTCACAGACTGGATTTAGATTTCATCAGGAACTAGTTTTCATGCAGGCACTCCTGTTCAAAGGTTGTTACATACATTCAAAATGTGTCATTCCAATAGTTCAGACGGCCCAGTGTGGATCTTTCTTCAACTTCTAGCTCTCAGACAGGAACATAACTTTGGTTTGATTTAACACATAACAGGGTTCCCTGTGGTCTGGTTCATGCAATCTGGAAAGTATAATCTCTGCGGCTGCGGATATAAGTAGAGAATCCCTAAACGCTGGTGATGTTCAGAGTTTGTGATGGGATAAACAGAGTCGTGATGGTGCGGACTGTCCTTGTTTTTCTGAGTGCTGAGCGCAGACGTTCCAGATTCATGTATGCACCTCAAGCTTTTCTGTTATTTCTTTAACAGCTGCATCTTAAAAGTCACCGTTCAAGCCGTCGGTTGAGAAACCTTCAGTGTTGACTCATTGCATCAGACACATCTCTGCACTTTCTTGTTTTAGCTGTGATGGTGCAGTGCAAGAACTATAGCAGGCCGTGGACTTTACAAAGTGTGGAAATGCTCCCATGAGGTTTTACCAGGAGCAGAATGATCTGTAAGGGTCGCACAGTCTCCAAAAAAAAAAGGATAAAACACTGAATGAAGGATATTTGTTGATTCCAGTGTTTCCTAATAGTGTGTCCTAACAGCCTGTGAGCAATGCATCGCAAAGCAGCGCTGTTTTGATGCATCATTTTTAACCTCGACACCCCCCTTTCTATTTAACTTTCTGTCAAAGATTCTGATCATGTTGCATTGTGCAGCATCGCACAGCATCGGACGCTGGCTGTCCACACTGCGTCCATCACACATGGACGAGGGATGAGGGAAATCGACGAGGTGCTGGGAGTCTGACAGGAACATTTTCTTGATTTCCCTTTTCTTCTCGCTCAAATTAGTTCATTAGCTTGTTTTGGTAATGTTTAAAAAGTGGTGCTGATCCGATTCCTATTCACATGTAGGCTACAGATACCAACACTGATTCGATATTTTTGATCATAATTCAAGAGTAATAGTGTAATTGCTAATATTATAATGTCTAGCACTTCATTGGTAACAAATTTTGCTGTGCTCTGTGTGTCCTCATAGCTGGTTACAGCCACGGAAAGAATACTCAGATAACCCCTGAAAGTACATATTTAGCTGCTTTAAAACCGGTAACTTGTATTTTTCACTTCGTGGGAGACTTTGCAGCAGAACCTGACGAATCCCAGTCATGTCACCGAGGCCCCCAGAAATGCCCGACCAGAAATAGCAGACAAAACCCTGTTGGCTTTTTCTGTGGATGTTGCATGTTTGCCTCTGTTTGGAGAAAACAAGGAAGCTGCCCTGCAAGCATAACTGAGATTACAGCCTGCGCTTGTGGGATACAGAGTCGCTTTGTTCGGTGAGCCAAAAAAAGCTTTAAAAAGCACCACCTCATTCAAAACAGAGATGAAGAAAAGAGGTTTTGGTTTTTACTTGTTGTCATGCGGGGCGAGTCGGGTGCATTCTGCTGCGTCTTTCTCACCTGTAAGCTGCTCTGACCAACCGAACGGGGACACCAGAAGTTAGTTAGTGTTGGAAAAGTTACTTTTATCCGTCCTTTTCTTTGACCCGGGTCGTCTCACGCTGGCGACCTTAGAGCCCTGTAGCCGACAGCTCATTTATGCACGTTGAGTGATTGAAAATGGCCGCTGTCTGGGTAAAAATATACCAACTGAAAAGCAGGAAGCGGGTCAACAAAGACTTGAGTTCAGACAGGAAAAACAAGTTCGAATTTCTGCACGTCAAAGCCATTTTCAAAGGGCTTCTTTTCTGAAATCTCTTTTGAACATGCTCGTCTTCCTTTCATGCACAGGATAAGTGTGTTTATGTTCGAGATGGGGGGGTTGAAAGTGTTTCTTTGTTGTCTCATGTGGCTTTCCTGAAATGGGAAGCCCAAAGCATCTTCTCAGTCATCTGTAGCGGGGCCAGTCACCGGGCGGGCGGTCGGAATAATGAAGCGATTCAAAGGAGGTGAAATCGTTCTTTAGCCGAAGAGAAAGTGAACATGCTAATAAGGCTTCAAAGCGTGGAAGCACACTGACAGTCCTGGAAGTGCAAAGCGGTCATGTGGAGTTTCATGTAATGGAATATGGGGAAATAATATCACTTAATCTGTGACATGTTGAAACTATAATGATGCTTCAAGCCATTGAGGTGCTGCACCTGGATTATCTAAAAGACGCGCTAACATTACCATGTCTGATTTCCAAACCAAGAAAACACCTGCTTGCTACTTTTGCAGCAACTATTAAGCGCTCAACAAACTGTTTCCCCTTCCGGGTGGAACACCTGCCCAGTAACAAAGGTTCTTACCTTATATAGGTAACCGTCAATCACTCTGTGTGATCCTTTACACAAAACACCACCTATTATTGTGATAATCTGTTTCTACAGTACAGTTAAACTTCTGTTACTGGACTTTCTTCTATGTTTTAAGCGGCCATTAAAGGTCACATATTCTGTAAAATCCACTTCACCATGTTTCTCTAACACCAACATGTGTCCCTAGTCCGTCTACAAACCCCCCAATGATGAGAAAAGTCCATCCTCTCCGTCTTCTGCCTGCTCCACTTTTCAGAAAATGTGTGCTCAAACAGGCCGTTTGGAGATTTTCCCTTCATGACATCACAAAGGGCAGTAGCCCCTCCCCCAGGTGGGTGACACTCCCACAGCTAGGTGTTTGTTCTGAACCTCTGAGTCTGCCTTCTCACCATAAACAATAGGACATGGAGCGAGAAAGACCGAGACACCCTTCCAGAGAGGGGGCGTGGTCAGACACAGCTCATTTACATATTTAAAGGTACAGACACAGAAACAGCCTGTTCTGAGCAGGGCTGAAATAGAGGGGTTTATAGACATGATCAAATACAGGATCAGAGTGGATTTAGAACAAGAAACTTCACACACATGTTTTGAGGAGCTCTGAGACTTATTTACACTGAAGAGGAGGAGAATATGTGACCTTTAATATAAGACGGGATCACTCCGAGGTGCCAATCACCAGAGTGAGGCAAAAGACAACAGGCGTCCAACAAACTTGTTGAAAAGGAGGATGATATATCCCCTTTAAAAGAAGCTGTAACTGGCACATGAGAATATTTATTCCTTGTCTGCGAATCCAACATTAAAAGTTGTCGTGTTTGGAATTGTGGCCACAACTGAGCCACTCATGATTCCTTTTTTAAAGCATGGACAATACGAAGTGCATGTTCAGAAACAGACATGTCAAAGCTATCGATACAAACATCTGTTTTCTCCATCAGTCTCGTATCAAACCCGCCCGCCTCTATCAAATATTCAGGGGGCGTCGTTACATTCCATCTTTCTAGTCTCTGAACTCAGACAGATGTGAGATTTTCACATTTGTTTTCCCAGTAGGAAATAACTCGTCCGCATTGTTTGTTTGATCGTTTTTAAAACTTGTAATTACACTCGGTGGTTTGCGAACACTTGGCTGCTCCAGATGTATGTATTTAGTCACACGCTATTTATCACAAACTGTGTATGACTCAGTTTACTATTCCCGAACACTGAACAGTCTACCTTCTCCAGTCTGTCTTTGTTCTGTGGTTTATTTACAGCACAGATGAGAGAAAACATGGCTGAGTCATGAACAATGGCCTCTGTGTTAAACCGCCGTGTCATCAGCATACAGAGAGATGCAGGAATCAGAACAACATAATGGGAGCTGTGGATTGGTTAATGACACGCACTGACTCATTAGTGATGGTGTTAAATTCGCGTCCTGCGTCTAAGACATATTACAACCTGCAAGAATGCTGTAAACATACTTTTTGAGGCAACCTCTCCCCCTGAGATACATGAACAATGATTCCATGTTAAAGTCATAGATATAAAAGAAGAAAAATATTCTAAAACACAGAATGAATAATCCAGATTTAATTCAAACTCTTGACAGTCGAATCATGTTCAGGAGTCAGGAGCTGCAGTGAAACACAGACGAGCTGTCATCAGGATTTTATAACTCTGATGAATGAATACTTTTGGTTTGTTTGAAGAGGGAAGATGAATGTTTGCTTACCGGTCGTTGTGTCCTTGTTGATGACAGCACGACTCATGGAGGCATCAAAACAAACACAACAAAAACAGCTGTTCCACTTCGAGTTCAGCATTTTCCACTGTTCAGTTTTTTAACTGGCATTTTTAAAAAGCAACTTTTCTTTGTTTTGTATTTTTGGGAGTCATTCATTCGTTCCAAGCTAACAGCTAGCAGACTACGCTGTTTTCATGAGTTAATAAAAAGTTTCTTATCTTTAACAAAACATCATGCCCTCCATGTCGATGATGAATATGACATCAAGTCTGCAAATCGGGCAACGAATTTGCTTTTCTGATGTGTCCGACATCACATGAATGCAGCACAATCACTGGGTTTTCCTCAATTCAAATGTATGTAAAAATATCACAGCGGGTTGGATCTTCATCCATGTCTGCCGCCGTTTCTCTGTGAGCATTTTAAATGTTTCACCTTTATGTGTCACTACTTTCAGGACTCGAGTGTAGCTCTTGTTTTTCCCTGATTTGATCGGTTGACACATCTGTAGACAGCCCAACGCTTTGGTATTATTGATAGCACTCCTCTGCAGAAATCACACCCCGCCGCCGATCTGGAGTTCTCCTCGACAACGTGACGTCATCTGCAAACAATCTATTTCATATTTTTCAAAGTGCACATTCAAGTCATGTGGAGCTTTAAACAAACAGCTCTGTGTTCACACTGAAGAGTCCTCGGGGGATTTTTTTTGGTCACATCACAACCTCTGCACGATGGTGCAACCTCGCACGCCCTGTTGAGTCAGACAGGTTTCACAACCAAATCCCCACAGATTCATCATGGAAGCCATCAGTCTGGCAGGTTCAGACGCAGAGAACACCAGGGACGAGTTCATGCACGACTGAGCAGATCGATTTAGATGTAGAGAGAGAGGACAGAAAACGCACCACATGTTCAGCTACTGTAAAAGTCTTCAGAGCGGCTTGAAGCGTGTGTTGACATGTCGTGTTTCTGTCAGACGACGACCTGTTGGACAGCGTGTACCTGCAGCAGTGAGGTGTGAAAGTAAACGTTCCAGCAGGGTGATAATGACACCTCAGTGCTCGGTGAAAGCTGTGATTAGAGCAGCTTCACACCGCACGGATCAGCTGGGACTTTCTAGTTTGTCCCGCCTGCTTCTGCTTGACTTCTCTCGGAGAAACTTTGATCCTAAAGGCCACAAACTCTAAATGTTGAAACCTCTTTCTACTTATCTCTTTCATTAGATAAGGTTTATTTGTTTTTTTCCCCCTCAAGCTGCAATACTTACTCACGTTACAGTTCTATACACAGAAGTCGTTTTGTAACAGGAAAACATTTTTCTTTTCTCAGAACAGCCCAGATTAAAGTGTCTCACTGATGATTATCAGCCCAACAGCTGCATATTTTAGTCCCTCCGACATCAGCTGATTACCCGGTGGGACCATTAGCCTCAACGTTTCCAACTTCAGAAGATGTTCCTCTTTTCAATGGCCACATTCTGCTCTGATTAAATGTTGAATCCACTTCAGTCCAAACGGTCCTGGCGCTTCTCCTCTCAGGATCGATAACACTCTAGGCAGCTCTGCTCTTACATTTCTCCTGACTTGATTAAACGTCCTTCTGTGACTTACTGTCAGAAACCCTGCAGTAAAAAGATGAATTATTAATGGATGATCAAATGTTTTCAGAAGTATGTTTATGATTTCTGAAATCCTAAGAGCTCGAGTTGCAGGGAGTATTCAGAGTGTGTGAGAGTTTAAAGCTAGGCTAACCTGAATCGTTCCTCCATGTTATCGTATGTTAATCCCTGAAATGTTCATTTGGGGCTGAAACAGATGTCACATTTTAAAGCGTGCTGATGTCATCGTGCATACCAAACTGTAGCTGGTATGATTAGCTTGTTTTTGTTGTTGTTTTGAAGTCATGAGTTGTGTTTCTGTGTACGTAGCAGCGCTCTCTGTTGGACTTCCAGCGCCGGACCTTTCTTCTTCTTCTTTCTCTTGGAGGAGTCGGCTCGTGTTTTTCCCCTGGCGGTTTGATTGTGGTCCAGATAATAAAAAGACTTCCAAATCTTTCCCTTAGAATCAGCTGCAGACTCACACGGATCCACCCTACAGCTGCTCTGCAGATCCACGATGACATGCCTTTTAATTATCCGGGCGAGCAGCTGAGGAGGAGACCCAGAGCTCCGACTCCTGAAAAAAAGTCGATGTCTCTGATGTTCTTAGGATGCACCGTGGGAAAGAATTAGTTTTGAGTGCTCGTCTTTATTTGGTGTAAGTGACTCTTTGATTCACTGAGCATCCTCAGAGTCGGTGTCACTTCTATCACCTGTTGGACGGCTCTTCATCCGCCCTCTTTGTGCTCCGTGTTTCCTGATAACCCGACCTCTGACAGCCAGAGGACGGACACGCTGACGAGCAGCTGCTTCCTGAGGAGCCTCCAGTCAACACCTCCGCTCCCGCCCACTCTGCGCTGAGCGACCTTTAACCCCCTCTGACAATAGTTTAGTTAATAATTCAAACCCGCCAGGTGTTTCTCAGAGTTGTCTGGGTGTGAGCTTGTGCATAGTAACACCACTTTTAATTATTCATGTTGAGGTTAAGATTACCCGCCTGGTTGAAAGCTTTGGTAGGGAACGGGACAGAAACCCAGATCTATAAGAACCTGGTTCAAACTGATACCAAGTCTGGTGGGTCCAATGACAGGACATCATCTCAAGACGAGACATGTCTTTTAAATCAAATCGCTGGTGCACAAAGATTCATCGATTGTCTAAAAACGTGTTTGCATCCCTGGTTTCAGGATGTTCCTGTTTTGTCCCAGTCGAGGAGGAAACCTGTCCCTGCCTGAACTCCCTTTCTTTCTTTTTTTTACACAACGTTCACATAAACACGCTCTCGCTTTCTAAATGTTGACCAGCTCTAAGTCTGGGCTCTAAATATATTTCGACCACAGAGCCTCCGAGCTTATGCTGAAGTCGTCATCTGTAAAATAAGACACAGGATCCGGAGGGAGGCAGAGGGAGGCTTGTTAAAGAGTTGATCCTGTAGGAATGCTCAAAGCTCAAAACAGATCATCTGTTGTTCATTCACATTTTTAAACACATTGTTTTGGCACCATTTAATTTTAATACATGTTTCTGCCTTTACAGGGAAACTTTTTATTTTATTTTAGCTGATGGTTTTGGTGATACTCGACGATGGAGATGGAAACAATCCCAGCAGGTTGGGACAGATCTCAAATCTGCAGTATTTACTAAAATGTGCACGGTTTAAAAGTGTGCATTTCATTCTTCGCTGGTCAGACATTTTGCTTTCGGTGTGACCATCAGAGCTCACACTCGTACCTGCAGTAACTGAAGCTAGAACCTAAATATTTTCACTCTTTTCAAAGACACGTTAGGTTTCTGAGTATATTTATATCTTCCTGCTGTAGTGGGTCGGCTTTCTCGCTGCGGTGAATCGTCGCAGCTGAGTAAATGTAGTTCAAACAAATCATCCCCTGTAGCAGCCGTCCGTCTGGTTCTGGTCTCTATGTCGTCCGGGTCCATGTGGTCCCAGACTCTTAGTAAAGAGGGTATCACAGACGTCACAGCTCGGCCCAGCTCGGCCAGCAGGAAGGAAGGTCCCACAGAGAATAGAGCTTTTATGGTAGCATAAGATGAGTACACAACATACCTTAAATCATACCTGAGGGCATTTCTGTGGGTGGGCCTGCTTCGAGCCTATATCATTGCTGACGACGGGTCCTGATTGGCTCAAAAATTCTTGGGTTTTATTAGAATTCTAAAGTGAGCAGATGAGCTGGCGGTTTGGTCGCGCCCCATGTACGGAGGCTTTTGTCCTCTAAGTGGGCGGCCCGGGTTCAAGTCCGACCTGTGGCTCCTGTCCCGCATGTCGTTCCCCTCTCTCTCTCATCCTCACTTCCTGCTCTTTCCACAGTCCTATCAAATTAAAGATCCAGAATAGACCTACAGCGTGTTTTAATCAGCAGTAACCGCCCTCTGGATTATTAAAACATGTCTGAATATTCAGAGGGAGTCTGTGCCGGCCGGATGTGGCTGCAGAATTCCTGCCTCACACATGTTTTCATTTAACTCTGTACAAGCTAACAGCCGTGTTTCACATCATTTCACCAACAAATAGCTGGAATTGAGCTTTTTTTTCTGTGCCTCTCTTACGAGCCGAGTGGGTGCGATCGGGCTGTGATGAGTTTGGTTGTTCTGCTGCCACATCGAGGAGCCGCACACTGGAGGGAATAAAAGGCTGCTGGGGTGTTAAATCTTTCTTTTCCATGTCATTTTGACGGGTACATCTTCAGTCCTTTGTGATCTTCATTCTCATGTTGTGGCCTTTTTTTTCCTCAAGCTATTACTCTATGCTCATTTGGCGGTCAGAGATGATTTGTGTTGAGCTCATTCCTAAAGGCCCGCTGCAGACAGAGGCTTCGCTGCTTTGTTCAGCAAAAGTGTAATTTATTTTTGAATACTTCTGACCGACATGCGCCATGTTTTTGATTTTGATTTTGATTCCTTGGAGATTTTGTCCAATAACAAAGGTTTTTAAAGGTGACATATCCTCCTCCTCTTCTTCAGTGTAAGTAAGTCTCAGAGCTCCTCAAAACATGTGTGTGAAGTTTCTTGTTCTAAATCCACTCTGATCCTGTATTTGATCATGTCTATAAACCCCTCTATTTCAGCCCTGCTCAGAACAGGCTGTTTCTGTGTCTGTACCTTTAAATATGTAAATGAGCTGCATCTGACCACGCCCCCTCTCTGGAAGGGCTTGGGTGTACTCTGTCTTTCTCGCTCCATGTCCTATTGTTTACGGTGAGAAGGCAGACTCAGAGGGCAGAACAAACACCTAGCTGTGGGAGTGTCACCCACCTGGGGGAGGGGCTACTGCCCTTTGTGATGTCATGAAGGGAAAATCTCCAAACGGCCTGTTTGAGCACACATTTTCTGAAAAGTGGAGCAGGTGAAAGACGGAGAGGATGGACTTTTCTCATCATTGGGGGGTTTGTAGACTAGAGAAACATGTTAGTGTTAGAGAAACATGGTGAAGTGGATTTAGCATAATATGGGACCTTTAATGCATGACATAATCGTTGTTACCTGGTCTTATTTTACTTTTTTATCCGCTGGAACCTCGCTTCTTTGAAGGTTTTTGCAGATTTAAAAAATATTCCTGGAAAAAACATACAACTGTCGTAAAACAAGATCAAAATGCTTCTTTCAAGCCTGCCACACGGCCCTTCTGATAACTTTTCAACTGCAATATCTTCGTTTTGATAAACTTGACATTTCAAACTGCTTCAAAGAAAGCTTAGTAAATATGTTTTATCATGCATTTGTACAAAAATCACCTTTAAAACATGCACATTACATAAAATAACACTGTTTTCACCGTCTAAAGTTACACTCCAGACAACACACACATGATCCCCCTCTGCTGTTTGAGAGCAGCCAAATTCACACTCGCAGTCTCGATCAGCCTTCAGTCTCAGTTCAGATTAAAGTCTGGAAAAAAAAACCCTCCTGGAGAAATGACACGTCATGTAGCATGAACTCCAGGTTTCACCAGACGTTCTCTCTCTCTCTTTAAGGCAGAATGAAATGTGGCGCGGCTCCCCGAGCTGGGTGGTTAAGTGGTATGTAACGTCTAATGAAGGGGTTCGAAGGTCTGGAAATTCAAAAAGAGGAGCTGAAGTGACGACAGCAGTTATTATGACGGATAATGTGTATGCACTCTAAAGATACGGCGACAGAATACACAGAAGGAGCTTCAAGGTTTTCTTCATGTTTCTGCTTAAAAAAGAAGACCCTTTATTGAAGCAGGTTGGTCTCATTGAGTTTATAAGAACCTCTTTTCAAAGTGGGACCTGGCCGAAACAGCCAGCAGCACAAACACAAAGTCACAGACACAACGGGAGACAAAGTACGATTTACAAAAACACTCAAATTTGCATGAAGAGAGAAAAACCACCTGGGAGTCAGCAGTTCAAGCAGTCGAGCTAAAAACATCCACATCCTGTAGAAGCTGCTTCCAGGTCTTCATTTTAGATTTAAAAACCTGTAAGGACACCAGCTCCTCCAGTCCAGGCTGAGGGTGCAGAACACCCAGAAGACCTGTTCCCAGTTTCTGTCCAAACGTTTGGGACGAAGAGCAAAGACAACTGTCTGGTACTTTTCTGCATTATAAAAACAGATTTAGTGTGAGAGCAGACCAAGAATAACTTACATCAAGGTGTACCAGTGTATGAGCACGCCATCCTACCTGAGAGTTCAACTCACAATGAGTCAGAGCTTTACAGTTTGAGAAGCTCAAGGATGCATCAACCATATGGAGACAGTGAGCAGAGGCGTGCATGTACAACACATCTCTATAGATGTGAATCGCTCTTTAACCCCAGAGATGATCTCCGCCCGACAACTCTACCAAAAGCATCACCTCTTTCCTTAGTTTCCGGCGCACAGCGTGACATTAGAAGCTGTCTGCACATAAACACCTTAAACAGAGCTTCTGAAAATCTTCACCCTGGAAGGAGTTTTCTAAAAGGTGTGTTTTCAGTGACCGAACACACAGTTTGTGTACAAAAGGTAAAAACAAAAAATTTACAAAAACGCCTGCCTACACTTGGATGATCTCAAATCTGAATGAAACCCTGAATTCGGCCATTTATCTGTCTGCAGAAACATTAGACACTCCATGCTCGAACACTAACTCTAAACGGTTCAGGCTGGTCAACATGTGGAGGAATATCTGAGTCTCTTTAAAGCAGGATTAACAATTATCTTGTTTTGTTGGCCAGAGGCCGTTATCACGTGGTCTCCGTAGTGTGAACAGTCCTGAGGGTAAACTGCTGCATGCTTATTGTGGGAGTCGCATTAATCGTCCTCTGTGTGCCGCAGACGACAGAATCAGGACGTTTGTTTTTGCTTTGCCTCTCGAGGAGATAAGAAGCTGATTGGACAGATTAACCATTAACTTTAAAAGGGAAGTACATTTTATGACCGGGGTTAAAGTGAGTAACCGTCTCACTCTACATGTTTACTCTCTGATTGTTTTTTTTGAGTGTGTCTGGCTCTTATCCAGCCAATGGAGAGAAAGATTTCAAAACTACAGTTCTGCAGGGGAAGGTATCTAAAGCCTTCTTCACACATAAAATATAAAATGACAGGACAGCCGGCCTGCCTGTCACATCCTCTTGAGTTTCCCTTTCCCACACATCGCTCACAACGGGAGATTTTACCTGTCAGACGAGCACCGGGGTCTCAGGGGGCAAGACATGAGGAAAAAGGAGGCTCCAAGGTGGCGGACAGATGATGACTGTATGACTTCCTGAATGATATGTGTAGTGGTAAATAACATCCTGGCAAGCAGAAATAACTCTGAAGCAGCTTTCCTGCCAGGGCGATCACACTGGTTGCTTCACTCACAACGAGGCGCTCACGGCTCACTACTGAATCTGTGTTCACAAATTTTCCCTATTCAGACTACCGTTTCAAGCCGCGATATTTACGCCCCTGTGCCGTGTCTCGGATGTGTAACGGGGGGACGCAGTGATCCTCTCTGTAAGAGGTAGTAACAGAGGCGTTACAGAGGAGAGAGAGGATCAGCGGTGGAGCGCAGCGCTGTGTGTGTGTGTGTGTGCATGTCTGACTGTGTGTGTGTATGTGGAGCTCCTGCTGTGCCCGGCTTCTGCAACGCTGTTATTCACAGACTGGAACACCAATCGCACGCCGTCACTGAATAAAGATATATAAAGATGAAGGAAGCCAGCAGGAAAAGTAGCTGTGAAAATGATTATTGTTAAACTTTTACCTAAAGAGCTCCTTTTCATCACTCTGGTAGTTTGTCTGGACGTTTTCCATGACTGAGGACAGATGACGAGATTGTAATTATTTTACCCTCGAGATGTGAACTTTTCAGTTTAGCCGCTTTTCCAGTTGTTGCAGGACAGATGTGAATCCAAACTGTTGAAGAGGTTTTGCTCAACAGGCAAACGGCGATCATTGTGTTGTGTTGTGTTGACAGTGAGTGACGGCTGAATAGAAAGAATGCACACATCAGTGTTTGGAGGGAAACACAGTCTGAGTGCAGACTGACCTTGAACGTTAGTCAGCCGTGCAGCATGAACCAATCAGGTCGTAAAAAGAGTTGTGGAGAACCAATCAACGCAAGCGGCTGAGGGTTATTTAGATTTGAATGACTGAGAGCAGGGGATTGTGGGAACTGATGAGGTGGCTGTATTGACTTTTGGAAAGGTCTGGGAAAGCCTAACAGTGACAAACACATACACGGAAATAAACACACACTTGTACATGATTAAACTTAAGTACACAAACAGACAAAAGTCAGTGAGAACTGGTTTATCTGCAAATACACACCGCACACAAACTCAAATCAATAAACAGATTATTTACACATGCAGTCAAGATCATGTTCAAATTCATGAACAACTGCCTAATTTAAAATGATTGACACATGTTTGGGGGGCGCAGCAGCTCAATCTGTAGGGACTTGGTTCTGGAACTGGAGGGTCCTGGTATGGATCAAGTCTTGAAATTGGTCTGGTATCTGGAGAGGTGCCAGTTCACTTTCTGAGCACGGTCGAGATGTCCTTGAGCAAGGCACCAAACCCTAAACTACACGGCCTCTCCTTCATATGCAGCCCCCCTCGCTCTGAAATCTCTCCATTAGTGCACATCCACAGGATCCTGTTTGTGCATGTGTGTGTGTTTTAGTCAATGTGTGTGTAGCAAGTTTTAATATTTGTTGAGCCAAATCAATTGAATGCTGACATCGAGTACAGCTAACTACGCATTCAGAGAAGAGGTGTTTAATCGGGCAGAAGAAGTCACCTGTTGGACAAACTCTGACTTTGTTTTCATCGTCAAACATGAGAGAAAATGGTGGCATTGTGGGAGTCTTACACCAAGAAAGTCAAGAAACATCGATATCACAATCACAATTGTGGCTTAGTTGTGATTTTAAACATCTGTATTTATCAGCCCTGATTTTCCGGTGTTTCTCTACTATTTAACCCTGCCTACATGTGTTTGAAATCAAGTCGTGTTTGCTCATTCAACCCGCTTTGTTGACGGTAAAAACAAGCATTAAAAGAAGTTGTTCTGAGAGGAACTGTCACGATGTCCCAGATACTAAACTGATCACTATTTGTGTTGCTTGCTATTTTCCATATTTTTAGTATTATGATTTGGGGCAACTTCACAAAACTTTTCAGGTTCAACTTGACTGTGTTTTGCTGACAGACTCACTGGAACATGTGGGATAATAACAGCTAAAGAAGTTGTGCAATGACTGAGCAGTAGGCCAAGTATTCAGCACCTTTCTGGATGGAAAACACAAATAATTTAGACTGGATATTGGTTTTGTAGTAAATGTTATAATCTGTTTTGTTGTAGCTCACGGATTTAAAGTTGTCTCTGATCTCTGTATGAACTCGTCAGTCCTGCTTTGAAGCGTGTCCGATCAGATCCCGTGCAGACTCTTGATGGAGGGCCGCAGCTGTTGCTGATGTGCTGCTTTCACTGCTGTAGACGAGGTCAAAGGTCAGTCAGCACAGTGTTCACACACTCGGTAGAAAACAACTGGGCTGATGCTGCCTGGTTCATCCCTGGATTATTCCATCTATTCTGCATGCTTTCTCTGCAGCTTTCAGCCCCTCTGAGGTTGAATATCTGAAGAATAAAATTCTGCTGCAGCAGACAGAGCCAGTTGTTTGCAGCGCTGCATAACTTCTCAGAGAACATCCTCAGTGTTGTGTTGAGTCACAGTTTTCAGCGTTGGCCCTGCAGGCTTTTTGCTATTGAAGGCGCTGATAGAGAGGCTGGCTGTGGTCGAACACAGGACCGTGTTTGTTACCAGAGAGGAAGTGGAATCTCTCAAACGAGACAGCTGCTCATTCCCGACCCCGACAGCGTACCAACGCTACAAGCACCACGGATCCTTGTTTTACCAGCCCTCCCTCCCGCCGTCCCCCCGCCCCTGACCCCCAGCCTCCTCCCATGTCCCGCAGAGAGAGCACTAGCCACACATGTTGAAGTTACGGAGGGAAAATACACAAAGGAGAAGGGTCACTGCCTGGGTTTTTCTCCCAGGGCTTTCAGGGCAGGAGGTTTGTGTCAGTGTTTTGGTTCTGACTGGGAGGACGTGTCAGGATGGAGATAAAGGCCAGGAACTGGTGTCTCTCTGGACAACTGGCACACGTGGTTGACTTCATGACCAAAGGAAAGTTATACACTGGTGGGTGGGCCGGACTCCAACACTTGAGGATCATAGAAAGAAGAAGGAAACAAAATGTTATAAGAAGTTTTGGAGGTGACCGGTCCAAAGGAAGCTCTTCCTAACATTGATCTTGTTTATGTCTTGTATCACTGATCGTGCAGACTGTCATATCAAAATATTTAGCTCAAATTATTTCCAAGAACATGACGTCTGCCCACAAAACAAATGATTGCTGACACAACAGAAAAACCACAACATTAGGAGGTTACAAAGCCGAGACATTTCCACGTTCAATCCAAAAAAAATTCCCATGATACAAGCTTTTGTTTCAGGGTGAATAATCAGTAAGTAAGATGGGTCTACATCCCAGAATATTTACACATTTTCAAATCGTGGTCTCAAAATGACTAATGGCGTTAAAAGTATCGGAATTCCTCTCGTGGTTTGGGTCAGCCAAACTCCCCAAAGAAGAGCTTTTATGGAGGCAAAAGTTGACTGTTTTTTCCGTCCACCAGCAGTCTCAGTTTGTTGTTTGAAATGTCTGTCGATATTCAAGAAATAATCAATTAAGAGAAAACGCTCGTTGCTCGAGTAAGACGCTGTTTTTCTCACAGGAAGCAGATGTTACATCGCCATCTTAAAACCCACCAAACTCTGACTCACAGTCATTTAAAGCCTGTTTTGTGACTTCAGGCTGGAGCGATGGTGCGTTCAATTTGATCTCGGAAGTCGGAAATACCACGTTGCCGGTCTGATACGTCATCAGGAACGAAGTCGGTATTCTGACTTGGAACTCGAAGCAACTTCAGTACCCCGAGTTTAAATCCAACATGGCTGCCTCGTGCATCAACAGAGAAGTTTCATGTGTGTTATTAATTCAATCACTAAGATTCTGCACTTTCTATCTGAGGAAATGTCATGTTATTTCGCGCCCAAACTGTCACTTAGTTTGATGTTATCGCCTGGTATAGCCACCAAAACAAAGGCTCTCCTGGAGGCCGCCATCTTGCTTGGCAGACTTGTTGCCAAACAGCTGGAACGAGATTAACTCAGGTGTGACGTCATTCCCAGCTCCGAGATCTGAGTTACGCAGTGAATAGAGCGCACCATAAATCCACACGTTAGCCTCTTTAAAAGATGTATCCAGTTTTTAAAAATGCCTGATTTCGTCTTTAATATTCCAGCTTGACTGCGACGCCATGACTCTGCCCGTGAGATAGTTTAACTGGAATGAGCGCCTCACAGGTCTTACTGGTGTAACAGCTGGGCCTTGATCCGCCCAGCCCTCAGCTCCCAGTCCTGTCTCTTTAGCGTTCCCCCCGCTCATGTGTTGACATTAGCTCGGCTGAGGCCCCGGCTTTCCTTTCATGTCTCTGCTTTGCTAGAAAATCCTCATAACTGCGTTTGTTTTCTTACGATATTTAAAAAAAAAAAAAAAAAAGTCGTTGGTTTTCTTTTTGAGGAGTTTTTTCAGGACGTCTTTTCTTGGGTCAACAAAAAGCCGTTCTGTGTGAAGTCTCTGGAATATCGCGGTGTTTATTTGTCGAGCCTCTTTGGCACGGCGAGAGCCAAGCAAGATCGGGGAATCTGAAACATTCATGACATCAGATGTTTGGAAGCCCAACTGGAGGGGATATTGGACCGGAACACATAAATAAACCAGGAAGTAAGACTGTTTTCAGCAGGAGTCTCACATTACTGACATAGCCTGTTCTCATATACAGTCAGTATCCCATGCATTAAAACATGACGGTATGTTAGCTGACCTCTCGCTTGCTGTTGTGAGGTCACACAGGACGTGGTAAAAGGTTTCAAATCGAGGCTTTATACTCTCCTAACCTCTAGCCAACAAGTGTGTGAGCACAACAATAATGAAGAGTTTCCTTTTTAAGCTTTAACCACATTTATGGGTGTTGCAAATCCAAAACTCTGAAAGTAAGTAGCTTTCATTTTAAACGACCAACAGAGTACTTTGTGCACAGCCAGCCTACGTACTCAGGTGACGCTCGGTTGCAGGAACATACAATGAAACACTCGATGAACCGTGGCAAACTGAAACATGACATGACTGCATTCTGTAGCTTCCTCAGGTTCGCCCAGCATGCTAGCTTTCTTTTTAAACCCTAACCACGTGCTGCTTCTTGTAATTGCTAACCTGTAGAGCCCTGCAGGTGCAGAACTGAAGCCTAGATGGTCATAAATTAAAGCATGGGACCCTCAACAAGCTGCAGGATGTGTCAAGATGGGAGTGTGAAAGTGCATTGTTTGACAACTTGTACTGTCAGGATAGACGATCCAACAAAGTGTGTAAAGTTTCTTTGAGTACCAGTGTGGTTTAAATCCATTCATAGATCTATGCATCCCGGTTCTATGTTTTCCTCGGTCCATCGGGAAGTAAAAATGGAATCTTTGATGTTCAGGTTTCAGGCAATCAGTGGAGATGAATGAGGGAGAGGAGGTGAAGCAGAGGCTGTGTGTGTGTGTGTGTGTGTGTGTGTGTGTGTGTGTGTGTGTGTGTGTGTGTGTGTGTGTGTGTGTGTGTGTGTGTGTGTGTGTGTGTGTGTGTGTGTGTGTGTGTGTGTGTGTGTGTGTGTGTGTGTGTGTGTGTGTGTGTGTGTGTGTGTGTGTGTGTGTGTGTGTGTGTGTGTGTGTGTGTGTGTGTGTGTGTGTGTGTGTGTGTGTGTGTGTGTGTGTGTGTGTGTGTGTGTGTGTGTGTGTGTGTGTGTGTGTGTGTGTGTGTGTGAAAAGGAGGGAGGGAGGGGTGAAGAAGTGGATTAAGGGAGAAGGGAGGGAGAGGACAATAAGATAGTGATGCCCCTTTCTCTCCCCTCAGCAGAGAGAGGGCGGGCGGCACACGCTGCACACAAAAGACCATGGACGTGTGTGTGTGTGTGTGTGTGTGTGTGTGTGTGTGTGTGTGTGTGTGTGTCTTGGTGTGTGTGTGTTAGGGGGTCTTTGGTGGTAAAAAGATCCTTTGCAAAGTGTTCTGCAGGGAGTAGCCAGACCCCTCTCTTTCTTTCTCGATGGGAGCGTCAGATTCCTCGGGCGCTGCACATCGGGAATGTCCGCGTGTCCTCGGCCGGTAAACAGCACACGCCTCGTCTTTGTGCACGCTACAATGAGACATCTTCCTTTGTTTGGGTTTCTATCTGGAGCACCAAAGAGCCAGACGTCAGCCATTGTCAACATCAGAATGAAGGCTCTGCTGCTGTGTCCATATATCTGTTTAACTTGATAAAACTGACCATGAATCATTTGATACTTTAACCCCCGTTCTCTGAACCTCTGCTAACTTCAATCAGAGCTAAACTGAGAAATGAAATCCTTTAAGAATCACTTAAAGGAAGATGTCTGAAGTCACATTTTCACAGACAGGTGATTCTGGGCGTCCTGTTGGCTTGGTCGTGTCACTTCTCATACGGCATAATTCAGGATTTTATTTCACCTTGAGCTGTTGAATGCATGTGACTTTATTTTCTTTGGGTCCAAAGTTCATGTCAATATTTCAGCAGAAAGCCCCCTTAAAGAAGAATCTTCCAGACCAGCGCAGGATATTTTTGTTCCTCTGCTCGCTTTACTTCTCCTTTAGACTTTTGCACGCCGTCAAGAGTGAAGAGAGACGAGTCATTTCTCTGTCACACTCTGTGATCAGAAGACGACTCTTCTTCATGAGTTTCCTCCGAGCGTCAGATTTATCTCTCCTCCCAGGACATCCCAGGATCTTTGAATCATGCGGTTTCCCTCTTCAGAGAGGACGTACGGACGGACGGGGGGGGGTTTAGAACAACACACAGCTCCCCTCTGATCCACTGCTGACACTGCAGACCTGAGCTTTACCCTCAGCCTGTGTGTGTGTGTGTGTGTGTGTGTGTGTGTGTGTGTGTGTGTGTGTGTGTGTGTGTGTGTGTGTGTGTGTGTGTGTGTGTGTGTGTGTGTGTGTGTGTGTGTGTGTGTGTGTGTGTGTGTGTGTGTGTGTGTGTGTGTGTGTGTGTGTGTGTGTGTGCGTGTGTGTGTGTGTGCGTGTCCCATCCATTCATCCGTTAACTTCCCCCCCCGCCCCCCCCCAGCCAGGTGCCCCTCTCTCCGCCGCTCCGGTACGACTCTGTCAGAACGAGGGGGCTTTTAGGTCAAAGGTCCTTCATATGACTTGTACAAAAAAAGAGGAGGGGCTTCTCTTTTGAAAGTGCAGCGTTTGTTTTTCCCATTAGCATTAGCATGTCACGCTAATGAACGCCGGCAGCATGTGGCTATGCGATTAGGAGGGGATGGAGTGCGAGGGTCCTTCTGTTCTTCAGCTCAGATGTATCTGAACAGGAAGAGATCTGCAGGGTTTATTACTCCTCGCCTGATGTTTTATCTGGAACGTAGTTTGCTCAGACTTCTATGGAAGCCCGAAGTGGACACATTTTATTAACTCCATTTTCCTGTGATAACGAGATCTTTCTGCTCGTTTTTTTTTTTTCAAGATTACAACTTGTTTATCTTCATTCTTCAGGGTTACAAAGTTACAAATCAAACAGAAAGAGTCTGAAATGACCTCACTAGTGGGAATAGTAGCATGGCATGCTACAGGGATTAGCCTAATGTTTTGTTTTCTTATCACGGGTATTCTGCACTTTCTATCTGAGGAAATGTCATGTTATTGTCACTTAGTTTGATGTTATCGCCTGGTATAGCCACCAAAACAAAGGCTCTCCTGGAGGCCAGACTTGTTGCCAAAATCTCAACTGGAACGCGGTTAACTCAGGTGTGACGTCATTCCCAGCTCCGAGATCTGAGTTACACGTTTAATGGACCTTTTCTGCATTCATTAGCCCGGTTAAAAAATGTATCCAGTTTTTAAAAATGCCCGATCATGGGTTCTGAACTGGTGGATTGGGACCCAAACGTGGGTTGCAGCAGCACCGGCTTCTCCTCTAAAATCCTGCCGACGCTCTCAGTAACTTCCCGTACGAACTGAGAAGAGAAGCCTTCAGCTGAGCCGCCATCTTTCACCCTCGCAATCGCCTTGCCTGTTCCTCAGATTTCTCCGGGGTTTACTTGCTTTTTTTTCTTCGGATGGGGCAGCGTTACTTTCCTTACTCAACATCATAAATTAAAGTTTAAAAACCGACAAATTGTGATGAAAATAACAGCCGGTGGCCTTGTCTTCAGAGGTAGTTACAGAGGAGTGACGGTTTCATGTACGTGTCTGACTGGAGCTCTCACTGTGCCATGTGAATTCACAGACTGGCACAACAATGTGACGCCGTCGTCGCAGAATCCATAGATAGATACTTTATTGATCCAGAGGGAAATTCAATGTGAATGTAGAAAGACGTGATGTGAGCTGAGCTTTATACGGCTCGTCTGAAAAGAACTAAAAATACATCAAGGGAGTAAATAAAATGTATGGATGCATGTTCAATCGCGGCTCCATTAATGAATGTTTGGCCGACAGTGTCTTAATCACAGAAAAGGGAACACAAAAGCTTTTTTTCTGAACAGCAGATGAAGTTTCAAACCTCCAAACACGATGTGTAGTCTCAGATTCCTCACATTCTTCATTAATTCTCCACAAACTCAGCAGAGCGAGGAAACAGTGGTGATTAAAAATCCAGCTGTCAGCCGAGAGGAGGTGGGGGGGGGGCAGAGGGCGGGGGGGGGACCCTGTAGCAACCTGGGGCAGTAAAGTCGACAGGTCAGCAGGTATATAAAAGTGTTTTCTCTGTCGCTCACTAAAAGAAGCATCAATAAACATGCAGCTTTATTGGCCTCCTGTGTGGCTCCTGCAAGAAACAGATTTCAGAAACCCAACACTGCACAGTTCCACAGCGCTCCTATTGGTCAGAGAAAAGGCTGGTACCATGGTGATGCCATGGTAACCACAGATTGGGATGATGCATCTTATGTTGCAGTAAGCACACGACAGACATTAGCATTAAGTGACCTTCCAGTCCCATTTCCTTCCTGCTGTCACCTGGTAGATCGCAGGAGTCGTTTTTTATTCAGTGTTTGTGGTTTTTCATCGTTATAAAGACCGGACACTCGTTGAATCACTCCTGAATTATAATGTCAGACACTGAGAACATGCAAACAGATTCACTTGTTGTAAAGTAACTGACTGGTTGCCTCTTGCTGCAGCCTGCTGTATTTGGTTCTACTGTTTGTTCTTTTTGATGATTTTTTTGGGGCTTTTCATGCCTTCATAGAAAACAGTAGAGAGATACAAGAAGGTTGGGGATGACCGATGTTGGGAATCGAGCGTGGGGCTTCAACTTGTGGCGCTAAATGGGGCGTGTGATTTAACCACTGAGCTAAACCCGCGCCCCTGATCTGCAGTTTAAAGTTGAAAGTATCTCTTGTAGGTCTTGATGAGTGTAATAATTGGTTATTTTTCTCTTGCTGCAGGGTGACCGTGTGTGGCTACGGGAGGATGAGCAGTACCTCCCCAGCACCGTGTCCTCGTGCTCTGGAGGGGTCGTCGTCTTCGCCACGGACTTCGGACAGGTAAGAACAACACTGTTTCTTTAGCACGGGTCACGTCTCCACAGAAACAGAACCACCAGGGGAAGTTCTCCTGAGAAAAACAAGGCTTAAAATGCCCTGAACCCCGTACTGAACCCTGAGTGATTCTGTGTTATCTCTTTGATCCGTGTGTTGTGAAAACTTTGGATGCAGACGAGGTGAAGGTCAGAGGTCACATTGGGTTTTATGAATGGATGTTTAGGGTCGGTTAGAAGAATTAACAGGAGTCCCTTCAAAGGCTGGATTTGACATCTAACATTTAGTCATATTTCGGTTTTCTCCTCTATGAGGGGTCAAAGTGACTTAAGGAGTTGATCTGACTGCAGAGAGTCACGAGGGAACGTAGACGTGTGTTTCTTCACACGGTGTGAGTCTTTGGCTTTTGAAGCTCTGCTTTGACTCCAAACATTAAAGGGATCAGACAGAGCACCATCATGTCGTTCCAACACACCTCAGCGTTATATATGATACCTTCAGTCTGTAGAAAGACCAACAGGGCTCTGCTGTCAGCTGGTTTTACAACTTCTTCAACACACGTCGTGTTGTAGGACGCAAAATCTGTCTTTTTGAAGGTCTCAGAATCTAAAGCATTTCTACCCCGCTTTGTCTCGATCTGGGCGGACTCTGGATTTCAACTCATGACTGATCAAGACCACAACTGAGAGGCTATTTTTTAGATTAGAATGAAAACTCCTCTTTCTAAAAGAACAAATAACTTCAATTCATTTATAATTTGATTTTTATCCCCCGGTTACGATTATTCAGAGATATTTATGGTCTTGACTCTGCCTCCTTCTGCCTTGGTCTTGGTCTTGGTCTTGGTCTTGGTCTTGGTCTTGGTCTTGACTCGGTCCTGATCCCTAAATGTCTCGGTCTCGGAGCACTCTGGTCTCGTGTATGTCTTGGTCTTGGTTAGTGTGGTCTTGACTATGACAATACACACTTTAAGTTAGAAATATAACTGAAGATCTTTAGTTGTTTCTTTTTAAAGCTTGAAATAACAGAGATGATAACGTTTTAAAACACGGTGTATCAGAAAGAATCAAAACTTTGGACAACTTTACACCAAACAGAAGAGAATATGTATTCATTTTTTTTTTTTACAGCTTCTTCACTAAAAATGCTGCTTTCTGCTGATTTGCTGATGTGAAACCTTTAATATGAAGCTGGACCAAAGAAGCCAAATTTAGTTAAGGCTGCTTAAAAACAGGACATTTAACGAGTCTTTGTCCTGACTTTATCGAGTTAACGTTTAACACAACAGAGTCTAACTCTTTCTGTGTGTTTTGACATCATATTTTTTGTTCATTTATCTTAATTATGACGGTTTTCTGGGGAGATTTGAAAGATTTCAGGATGCACTAATGTATGAAAAATATGTGCGAGTACTCTCCCACCTTTTGTCTGAGCTTAAGAGAAGTTAAATACAAACTTCCACAGTTTCTTCACTTCATGAGAAGCCTTAAAAAGCCAACTAGCAATCCCCTGAGTGAACTGTTTTGGGGGGGGGGGGTGATTTCATCTCCTCTGCCCCTCCTGTGCTGACAGCGCTGACAAAGCCTCCCTGTGTCGACGGTGAGCAGCAGAGGGTCACTGCCAGAAGACGCTCTGTAAATGTGAGCGCTGAGGGATTTAGGCTCATGTTGAGCCGGCGTATTGTCCTTAAGATTTAGAGGCAGATTAAGACATTCTTATCTCCTGGTTTCTGCAAACTCAGAGACTCAGTCAGAGCTGCGGCTCGCTGGAGCTAATGACCCTCTGCTCTCTGGTTAGCAGGCTCACGTTTAGGCACCGCAAATCTCCGGTTAGTTTGTGGAATAATCAGGAAAATATAAAAAGAGTTGTGTACATCCTGCTATATTTAACATGTTTATTTTATGCAGAGGAAGCTTTTATCTGCTGAGCTCGTAGTTTTTAAATAACCGCAGCAGAAGAATGTTTCTCCCAATCTGTTTGAGAGCTTTAAAAATAATAAGTGTTAGCGACTGTGTGTGTGTGTGTGTGTGTGTGTGTGTGTGTGTGTGTGTGCGTCTGTGTACCAGCCGTCTGTTGTGTGTCACTTGAGATGAATGTCACCTGTTCAGTTCAGAGCAGATGTTAGTCTTTGTGAGGAAAGTAGGGGCCGACCAATCACAGAAGACGACAACTACGAACCCCACCCACTACAGAGAGACAGAGTGTGTGTGTGTGTGTGTGTGTGTGTGTGTGTGTGAGTGTGTGTCTGTGTGTGTGTGTGTGTGTGTGTGTGTGTGTGTGTGTGTGTGTGTGTGTCTGTGTGTGTGTGTGTGTGTGTGTGTGTGTGTGTGTATGTGTGTGTGCTTCACATCACCAGTAGTTTCCCCTTGATGTACAGTATGTCTGAGTTTGTAAGTATCATCAGGTTCATTTCTATGAGACTGTAGAAAACATGGACGCAGTCTCAGTGATGTCACTCACTGGTTTCTGAAGAGGCATTTTGAAGCTGAACGGTGGCGGTGGCCATATTGGAAATGCTACCTCCACCTTACTTTGGATCAAATGTTAGAAACAGACAGAGAGGTGGAGCTGATGCGAGCCTTAAGCCTCCTGGCTTACAGCTACAGCGTGCACACCTGTCAGTCAACTAAGCCACGCCCCTAATTATGAGATTTATGCATCACTCGTAGACACAAGTTAGCAGTAACAAATGTAAACCCTCGTAGAGTTTTTACCATTATAGAGAAGAGCCTAAGAGACCCAAACCAATCATTGAACCAGGCTGTAAACAGGTTTATTTCTGCTGTAAAAACAGCTTCTTATCTCGGGACCTAATGGGGTTTCTTGTCTTGTGGAGACAGCCTCAAGTGGACACTTGAGGAACTGCAGTTTGGTGCATTTCTGTATTGGTTTCATTTTTCAACAGCAGAGGTTGCCGCTTGCTCTTGATGTGTTTGTATCACTATAAGGGTTTTCTTAGCGACACAGGCTTCACATTATGAAAAATAAAATGTATCCCAAATAAGCAGCTCGTATGAAAAAGTCGCAATTCTTCCCTTTAATGTGCAGAATCATTGAAATATGTGGCTCACCTGTAGAAACTGTTGTTTTGTTGTAGGTGCTTATGTCGCTGCAGTTTTAAGAGAACTTGGGCTTTAATGTTCATGTACAGTGAGCGTGAGTCGAGCTATCGTTGGAGGTCGCAGGGTTTCTCTCGTCTTGCTCGGGTTTCAGTGTTTTCGACGGCGCAGACAGTCTCCTCCTCCTGAGCTGACTGCAGGACAATGCAGCAGGAGATGAATGGTGATTCAAAGAGCAGCTGCTGCTTTTGATGATGATGATATGTGGGAGATTGGGGGGGGGGGCCTGAGGCGGACGAGGGTTACCTGTTCAGCTCTCTGACAGACAGAGTGAGGGGCAGTGAGGGGGGTGCGAGGGCTCAGCTTTCACCTCTAATAACACAAAATGAAGAGTTTCATTTCTGCTGCTCTGACAAACTGATTGCTGCCATGAAAGTCAGAGTGGTTATTAAACGTATTGAAGCAATTAGCTGTGCAGACTTTCCACTTTTAGAGCTGCTGAGACACCTGAGAGAATTTCAACCTGCCTGGATTTCATTGTGAGCTTTCAATTCTGAGCCAAAACAAAAAGAGTAAGATGGATGATTCCAGCTTGATAGCATATGTAACTAAGTTAAAGTTTAAAAAGTCCAAAGTTTTGCCCAGAGGATTGCAGCACTTAACATGTGTGGTGGTAAGGTGTAGTATTCAAGTGTTTAAAATATTGACAACCTTAATCATAAGCCAGCTCGTATATTGGTCAAATCGGTTTGCTTTTCCTTCTTCACATTCCAGCTTTTTTTGTCTTTAGAATCATTTTTAAAGTCTTCAAACCAAAAGCAAACCCGTAAAATAATATTGGACCCTGAGAACAAGGGCCTGGGCCGATCATTTTGCAGAAGTTTGTTTGACTTAGTAGTAAGACCGGCAGAGTCCACTTGGGTTGCAGTAAGAGAAAATGAATGGCTCAAACCACTTCTGAGGCCTGAGTTCAAATCTCTCAAACCAAACAGACATGTGGTCCAAAGCCAATTGTAAATGGGTCAAAGTTGATACTAAACATACTATAGTGTACTTCAGAAACAATGAAGTGCTTGTTACCTGACATATGGTGGTATTCTTTTATGAAAATATTTAAATTTTACTCCCAACTAACATGTCAGTAAATGGAAATACGATCTTCAGATCTCTACAGTGTTATATGAGCTACTGGAAAAAACCCATTAGTTAATTATCTTTAAATGTTTTCTGGTTCAGAGTCGTCTAATTGGCTGAACATTTGTTTTTCTGATCCATGTAAGTAAGAACAACAAACTTTATCCTGACTGATCCAGGAACAGAGCCTGAACCCCCCCCCCCCCCCTCACTGATGCTGTCTAATGGCTTTGTTTCACAGAGATTTACCCCAGTTAGCATCTGTCGCTATAGGCTTAGCGCCCGGGCCCCATGGCTTTGTTATCACGGCGTGGACCCTCCTCATCTTTACAAAGACAACTGGACTTGTTAGAAACCTAATTAGGCCAAAGCGCTCCCCTATGGAGGCCTGCTGGGAGGACACTGTACCGCTTAGGATACTGTCCACGATGAAAAGAAGGTGGGAGACTGATAGCGTCCATAGAGCGTCCACAGAGCGCCTGTGTTTCCTGGTTTTGGTTTGTACAGTCCTGTTTCCAGCCAGCTCGTGGGTCGAAAAGGGAGGGAACATAAACCCTGATGGTTTTGGAAAATTAAAGTTATTTATAACAAATAAAGTTAAAGAGGAAAGTTCAGGTGTACTGTAATGAAAGAGCCTAAGGGTGCTGACCAAAACAATGAAGACAGAACAAAAAGTGGACTCCAAACTAAAGTTCAACCTAACCTTTCCAAAGTGAAACAAAGCAAAAACTATCATCTCAAAACTAACCAAACAACAGTTGGACTAACACCCTGACCTAGTGTATCCAACAGAAAAACATCCCAATGTGAGTGTGTATGAATGCTCCTAAATGTAAACCAACCATTGGCCTAGACCGGATCTGGAACTCGTAACAAGGACTAGCAATGCAGCGAGTTATATTCAGAACAGTAGGCTCAATGTTAACAACAACAATCAAACAAACGAGAGGTGCAGTGGTGAGCTGAAATCAGTGAGAGCTGCAACCAGAATGAAGGCCGGCCAAGCTCTTCATCAGGCTGATACTATAATTCTCCAATACTACAATTAGTGTTACATCGACCAGGCTTCTCTGGTCGTCTGCACAGGTGAAGATAATTCTACGGCCTAAAATCTGCACAAACCCTCGCTAATGAAGAAATAGTTTTTCCCATTTTCTTGTGAAAGAAAGTGGCTTGCCTGCTACCAGTTCTTACTGTAAGGCCATCTGACACCTTTGAAGAAACTACGGCACAGTCGTCGCTACTACTTTGATGTTTCAGAACGCGTTATGTTTATAACAAGCGTCCACAATCCTCCTATGTTTTGGAGAGTTTGGGAAACATGGCTGGCCGTATTTCAGTTACAAATCTCCAGGGTTGGGTTAGACTCTTTAGGAAACGATGCCTTCTAACTTTTACTCTCAGAAGGGTCTTAGCAGCCATCATGGCATTGGCTCATTGATTGTTTTCTGTTAGTTTGTTCTAAAGTTATGTTTCGGGCCTCTTTGGCGTCATTAGATAGGGCAGCTGATGAGTGACAGGAAGGGTTGGGAGGAGAGAGTAGTGGTTGACAAGCAGCAAAAGGGCCAAGGTCGTATTCAAACCGACGACCCCTGTGAAGAGGACTCCAGCCTCTGTATGTTGGGCTTATTGAAACAGTTAGGTGAACCAGTACAGTATGCTTATGTGATGTGCTTTTCAGGCATGTTAGTAAGGGTTAGTTTAAAGAGGCATTAAAATGCTCGTCTGAAGTGTGTTTACAGTAACTAACTGTCCTCTTCAGGACTTCAGGACGGACTGCACATCTGACTGTTGACTGTAAACAGTGTTTACATTGAACCTGTCAAACAAGTCAGTCATCTTTAAGTGTCTTCTTTTAGCAAGTTTGAAGAGTTTGCTCTGTGAAACAATGGAACCTGTGTGGCTCATTTCTTAAAGGCCCGTTCACATTAGTGCAACAGAACACGTACAGAAAACTCTAATGTGATGATGTTCAGGCAGGGTGCCCTTAACTAGTTTTCCTTCAAGTTTAACTTGATCATGTTACATTCGCCTGAGAGACGTCTTTGTGACGTTCAGCTTCCCTGAAGCGTCACTGCAGCAGGAATGTGGGGAATGAGGCCTGGTAGGATACTTTGTGTGTGTGTGTGTGTGTGTGTCGGGGGGGTTGTTGTGTCGGGGGTCGGATGTGATTGACTCCTCAGACAGAGGCCTGCTTTCTTTAGGAAGAGTCGCCCTGAGCTGTTCAGTGACAGCAGTTCAACGGACAACTGGACACAAACCCAGAGGTCTCTCTCTTGCTGCTTGTGTGTGTGTGTGTGTGTGTGTGTGTGTGTGTTCATGAACCAGACTATTAGATATGGAAAAAGGCGCCAGAACTTAAACAGTGTTAAAGGTTAGCTTGAAACTTCATTTTGTTTATCTTGTACAAATCATGTGAATATATCCTCAGACAAAGTTACAAATCACCAACACATTCTTAAACTAAGTTGTCAAATGCTGACTGAGCAGCAACCTCTGCTGTTAAAGTGCAAAAAACCTGCAGTTCCTCGAGTGTCCACTTGAGGCTAGCTGCAGAAGCCCCAAAAGTCCCATACACACCCATATTAAAATGTCCATTCTTACAGAAGAAATAAAAATGTTTACAACCTGTTTCAAAACTGGATTTGGTATCAATAGCTCATTTCATTATTGGCACACACCGTACTGGGGTGTATTTTTTACAACTCGTTTCATTTGATTAGGCAAAGAAATGTTTGCATGAATTTACATAATTTCGGGCGAGCTGAGAGTAATTCTCAGGCGAGCGTATATTCCCTGTTTTCCAGAAGGCTTAAGGCCCTCATCTCTTTGTCTGTTACTAGGTTGACCAAAAGTTTGTTTTTAAACAGCATATCCAACATGGCAACTGCCATCGTTGCGCTTCAGAATGGTGACGTCACTGAGGCTACGTCCATGTTTTATACGGTCTATGATGCAAACGCTTTGTTGCTGACGGTGACAAACTGTTGGTTAGGTTTAAGCAAAAATAAGTCCAGATAATGGTAAAGAACACATCATACGGTTGTTTTGTTACACTGATTGGACTTAAACCTTCTCACCTTGGAGAAACTTCTGAGTGGTTTGACGCATCCATCTCCCCTACCGCAGCCCAAGGCCGTCTTTATGGGTCTTTAAGTACAAACACCAAATGAGATCGGCCTATTTAGGCTTGTTGTATCTATTCCTTCCAATGTTTCTTTGGTTTGACTCTGTAACACTGGATCCTTTTGAGGGCTAAGTCTATTTGAATGATCCCCTGAAAAGGAAAAATCGCCTCTCGGTTGGTCTTGAAAACCTGAATGTAAATACAGCTGTGACAAAGGCTCATTGGCAGACATCGTATTGCTTTTAACAGTCATGGGCAACCTGTTGCTTTGTGTGTGCTACTGAATATTCTTTGTGGTGATTCTGTTTTTGGAAAAGGCTGAAACAGCATTTGATGCGGCTGCTTTCCTGCTTACATCCAGAAGCCAGCATGGTTAAAGTATGACGGTGTAAAAACATGCCAAAAAAAATAACAGGATGTGAATACCAGCTACTGCAGAGAAGCCATGAATAGTCGGAAAATCTTCTGTCTAACTTAAGGCTAAAGAGTTACTCTCTTTGAGGTTTGGTCTGTCTGCTGAGATATTTGATAGTCCTCTGTTGAACCTCTGTGACGCTGGAGGTCAGATCATTATAGTGAGAGGACCCCCCCCTCTCAGTGGTCTCTGTGCATCCTTCTGTTGGCAGCAGACCTCCTGCAGAGCGCTGATAATTTGGGGTCCTCTCTTAATTAACCTCACTGGTGCTTTCTTTATTTGACTAGACTACCCTGAGGTCTCAAGTGTCGGCTTGTATGTCACTCTTTTAAGGAGAAATCTCTGCAGGAGGCGTTGATGATAATCTTGTTGTGTTTTGGAGTATATGATATTCTTGCATTTTAACACTCCAAATCTGATCCTCTAGAGCCACTGTTGTTGCATTCATCAAATTTTAATAGTAAAAATACATGGTTTTGTGAGACAGATATGAATTTGGACTTTTCTGCATGTAACAACATTTAAATTAAAGTTGAGTTAAATTGATTTGAACAATACAGGAGGCATCAGTATTTGAGGAGCTGCAACTGAAAAGGGGGAAATATATAAGAGCATCATCTGCATAAAAGTGAACGATGTGTTTGATTAATCAGAAACGTTATTCACATGCATGCTAAATAATGGTGGTCCAAACACTGAACCCTGGGGCACGCCTTTTGATACGAGTAGGGAAGGGTCAAATACAGGACAAGAACATTTCATCATATTTTGATTACTCAGAATAAGTACACGGCTAAATACTGGAAGTTCTGATCTCTGACTTGTGAACGAGAGGAACATGATTTTTAATTTTTTACAAGCTAACCTTTTGAGTATCTCTCATGTCTAAAGATTATTCTGGACCCTTTTATATCTCATCTGTTACCATTAGACACATTGCACAAGATAAACTGTCCTCTCTACTTGATAATGGTGTTAATATTGAGACTGTTGTCAAATGTTTTGTCTTGAATTTGTTCTCCTCATAGACGTGACCTCAGTCTTTACACTTGTCTGAAGGCTTAGAAAAACACTGACTGAAAACTCTTCAGCATGCAGGAAAAACTTGGACAGAAGATTTTTAAAGACATTTCTACTTTTCTGGTTTATTTTTCTCTGGTTGTTTTATTCAACAGCAGAGAAAGTCCCTTCAACAGAATCTTCTCCTTCTCGTGTCAGTCAACTTGTACTAAGTACTTTTTAGACATGTGAAAAAAAGAATATAGAAATATGTCTCAGGTTAGACTGATATCTGAATGACTGACTGATGTTAACAGGGAAGCCTCTTCGGTTTTTTCACTCAAGCTTGAGCTGATAAGAAACTCTACAGAGTCCACAGAGAGACATGGAGAGGAGGAAAATGTAGATCGATCCAGAAAATCTTTTGTGAGATCCAGGGGAACGTTCCTGAGATTTCACATTTTGTCCTGCAGGTGAATCCCTTCTTTACGTCGCAGGAAAACGAGGAACATCAATGATAGAAAAAGCGCAGACACTCATGAGAGTATCTCACTAAAGTTATTAAGGATCAAGCTGAACTTTTCTCCTTCTTCCCTTCAGGGTTTCTTTAAAACTCTGAAAAAAAAGTAATGACGCTCTGTGTCTAAAAACTTAGTGATACACCTTAAATGCAAATCCGTCATGATGATCTCCCAGAGAATTTGCCAACTTTAGATAGTGTGGTACTGAAGGACTTTCTGGGTGAGTAGACTATCGCTAAATGAAATACAAGTGGATAAATTAAGATTAGGGATAGTCTGCATTATAAAAGGAATCATTTCAGTGTCATGACATAGCGTCACAGATATTTATTCTCTGCTGTATCAGTACAAAAGTGTTCCAAATCTGTTATCTGTTGTTTTGTCTCGTCATTAAAGGACAAACATACGCCACAGAGTTTAGTCTTTGGAAGCTGTTCAGCCTTGTCCTCGGACACAGATGATAAGCAGACGTCTGCTCCCGTTTCATTTTACCAGATCAGGGTCGTATTTACCTCCGCTGTCAGTGTCTGCCGTATGTCACCTCACCTGTGTGCAAGGTGGAGTGAAATATGAGCTGAGAGGAGGGAGTTGTTTTTTAGACATGAAGAGGAAGGTTAACAGTCTGCCCACAGGATATAATCAATGTTACAAAAACATACCAACAGCCAGAGGGGGGAAGTTCAATCAACGCCTTCAAATGGTCATTGATTAAACGTCTTTTCAAAGATGGCTATAGATGTCTTTGAGATCTGCAACTTTAGTAAATATGGTTGTTCCTTTGAGGTGAATCTCCGTCAAAGACTGTTTTTAAAAATCATGTGAGAATTAACCAGAGATATGAGTTTACTGGACTTATATTCTACATATTTCCGTTTATCCAACCTGACAAGTTGAACCATGAGACTTTAATTATCCATGAGGATGTTGGTTGGTATTCAGCTTAAACCCTGAAATGTGAAAGCTGGAGTGGCTCATGGTGTAGGCCAGAGACATCATCATAGATGTGTTACTTTCTTCCATTTCCTCTGTCATAGTTGTCCGTCGTGTAGAGCCTTCTCACTGAATCAAAATCACTTCCTTATACATGAGATGCCACATTAATAGTATTCATTTCCATTCATGAAAAGTCTTGCTGCTTTTATCTGGCTCAGCTCACTCCGTCGTGAACAAACCAAATGGAGCAAACTGAATCTAAACACGAGGATGTAATACTTGTGGTCTCATGTCGACCTCTGGCCTTAAAACCGGCGAGCAAATGAGCCACAACCAGAGCCGACTGAAGGAGGAAGTCGACACGCACCGACTGCACTGTAAACAACTCTGCAGGAAACTGTTCTGCTGGTTGGATGTCGTCCTGAGCTTTTAAAGCCTTTTACCTTGTGGGAAATAAATCATCCTTAAGCGTTGGGCAAATGGGATTTACAGAATATTTTCATGGAAAGGTTAGGATCGATTAAAGGAGCAGTATGTAACTCTGACACCTAGTGTTTAAAATAGGTACTGCAGTCTAAATTCTAAACATCATAGAGAGCTGTCTCCCCCCCCCCCCCTCCTCTCTAGAGTCGATGCTCACTCAGGTCACCATGTGGTGGACTCTGAAGCTTCAGTGTTTATCCAGCTCTGCATGGGTCTGTAAACCTTTCTGTGTTCTAACCTCTCTCCATTTTTCAAAAGCATCTCCAATATTGATCCTAGTTTGAGCACGTTTCTGCTCGTGGAGCTTATTAGAAACATGCAGAGGCTTTTTAGGTCGGGTACAATCACTTCTATCTGAACCACTTCTCTTGCCCGCTTCCATCGCTGCAACACCTGTTGACCTGATAACTGCTCTCATATCTGACAAACCGAGGGGCGTCCAAAACGGCCATCAGATTGTTCTCTTGTATTTACATGCAAAAGAAAACCCAACAACATCAGGAAACTGGTAATGTTAGCTTCCTGGTTATGTAAATCATTACGTCTGTTACACGATACATCAGAAAACAGGTTTCAAACCGTGCATGACTCAAGAGGAAGGATTTGTTTTTCCTCTTATCAGCTTTGACTCATGTGAGTGATTTTTATTATAGGCTCACATGTCTTTGTTTTCCTTTTTTTCTCACCCAGGTGTACACCTACAAGCAGAATGCCCTCACCCGACAGAAGGTGCAGGCCATGCACCACAGCAGCATCAGAGGGGTGGAGGACATGGCGACGCTCGAGGACCTCCACGACGGCGCCATCATGCACAACCTCTTCCTGCGCTACCAGCAGAGACACATCTATGTGAGTTTGAACGGTTTTCAGTGCTGCTGATTTCTCTTTAGAATGACATTATTGTTTGCTGTGTTTGAGACGCTCAGCACAACATCATCAAACCACAAACTAAAGGAAAAGGCAGCCGAGTGTATCTACCTGCATGTGTCAGTGTTTCTGTTGACGGCTCCGTCTGTCAGGGAACTCCGCCTCCTCTTTAAAGCTTTGCTTCACGTCTCATGAAGGACTGATGCTGCTCACTCGTTACATAAGAGCGGAAGAGCTGTTTGACCTCAGTTTGGGATCCATAACCACTTCCTGTTTCTGTGCTTAACTTCATGTCCTCACCTTCACTCTACAGGAAGGGTCTAAATTGATTTAAAAATAAAAGCACACAGCAAGTAAAATACTCTGATCTTAAGACAGTACACACTTTCAAAATAAAAGCCTCACATTTTTTATTTTTACATGCGAAAACAATTGAATTTCAAACATGCTGTTAATCGTGATTAAAAAATGTAATAATTTGACATTCCTAGTCATCTCATATCTTTGACAAACACACTTCGCTTAGATCTGAGTTTTTGCAGTGTAGTTTCTTTCAGTGTTAAATTTCAGCCATTTCAGCTTCATGTATGTGTTTACTTCTACTTTCTAGTGATTCAGAGCTTGAAAATAAATCAAATACATTGCCTTTGGTTTTCTAAAACTAGCTGACTCGACCTTTGAACTAAGCATCCGTCCATTGTCAGCACAAGATAAGCTGATCTTGAATAAACGTGGAGTTTTTGCAGCGATGCTCCCTGTGGATAAACGCTGTCAGAAAAGGTTTGTCTCTTCTTTCTCTGACTTATTAAAAGCAGACGACACTGAAGGCTGAGCTCCAGGTTCACTGGTGTGAAAAACATGTTGGGGGGGGGGGGGGGGGTGATTGAAAGGTATGTTTAACTTGTTTGAGTGTAATACACGGTGTACTGGAAACACGTGTTCAGACGCAGCAGGTTGTCCATGGTGGTTTTGAGAGAGAATGTTACATGTTTGATTAACGCTTCATTGTGAACTAAAGGAGGTCGTGTTATTTGAATAAAAGCCCCTGAACTTTAACTCTGAAGAGGAACCAGGGGTTTTTCCTGAGCCCTCCTTTTAGCTCAGACTGAGAGAAAGGTTAAACCCCGCGTATCAAAGAATAGCAGCTTCTAAAACGACCGTTTGCATTCATCATGTCTGAGCCACAAGGAGCTCAGAATAGAGATCTGCTGCAACAGAATGAAGGGGACTTTATTTTTGTTTCATGGGGACGGACAAACTGGCCGTCGTTGGAGGAAGCCGAGAAAGACAGCCATCGTTCAAAGTGACATGAAACTTAATCTTCTAATGTGACCCTGAGAATAAATCTAAAAGCTCCTCGAGGGTGGACTTTGGAAGCAAGAGATCTCAGACTTTACTCACTGAGCGTCCTACAAAGAGTCGCCCTCACCCCACGTGGACACCAAACTGATTTCTTCACACAGCCGTCGATTCCAGCATAATATTCTTGTTCCATGTTTGTTAATTCCCTCTGCTTGTCGGCTTTCAGCCCAGCGAGAGTTCCACATACACACACACAGTCACCCCCGATTTCCACATACTCCGTGCAGACCGCGGTCCGTCAGCGTCGCGCACGGCACCACCCTGATGTTTGCTGCTAGTCAATCATTGTGTTTCCACAGCGAGCGCTGCGCTCCGTCTCCGGAGCTCCACTACGCTCTGCTCCGTTTCAAGTCTATTTTTTTAGACGGAGTTGGCTGCACGCGTCATGCTGGACAGAATAGAACGACCCGAACAGGAAGTCAGACAAGGAAATGCACAATTTCAAAATAAAACACGATCGTATTTTTCATCACTTTATCAACATTACATCAAAAGAGGCACCGAATGAACAACAAATCCTCCTCAGAAAGACAAAGCAACAAGTTGTTTGCATTTTTTTCTCTGTATTCCCGCGGGATCTTGAAGTTCTTGTGTGATGCGTGTACAGCTGACCGTCCGACCGCGGCGCGCACAGAATATTTTGAATTTTGGGATGGAATTGAATGGATAAAGAGTTGAGGTGGAACCAGGAGTGAGTGGTAGTGAATCACTCGTCTGTGCATCCAGTTTATTATTGAGTCACAGAATGTTCAACAATAGAAACGTGTCCTTCACTGTCCTGATTTACTCAACGAGTTAACAAAGCTGCTCTGTTCCTGCTGACCCCCCCGTCCCCCCCGTCAGGGTAGAGCGACCTGTGACACCCCCCTGTGTGAATGTGCAGCATGTGAACCCCGGTGTGAATGTATGTAGAAAACAAAGCAGTATGTAGGACAAATAACTCTCCTCCATCACGGTCTCGTTTTCACTTTCTCCTGCAGAACACCGAACGCCGCTGACAAAGGCATGCCTTGTTTCTTTCTGCACGCACCGGCCGCAGTAACCTTTGACAAATGCCGTCTCGTTACCTTAATCGCATCTGAATGCTCCCGTATGGTTGAAATTATCCAATCAATTCATCACAGCCGCGTTCTGACGGGGCGCTTTTTTCTTCTTTTCTTCTGCAGGCCAAAAGGAAAAGCTAAGAGGGAAAATTAGAGGAGAGGTTTTTAGTGAGGAGGGCGGCGGTACACCGACGGGGAGGGGCTAAGAGCACATAAACACTCTCTGAAACATCAAATGTTTGGATTTGAAACAGTGACTCAGATTCTGGCTTTCAAAAAAATGTAACTGATAGATTTTAAAGAAAGTCAGCACAACTCGAGTTCTCACAGTGAAACGAGCAGAATAAACCGATTTCTGTTTTCATTACAGTCTATCTGTGAGAAAAAACATGAACATCCTGGCCTCTCCATTACTGACACATGACGATTTTTAAATCTTAAGCAATTTTCTTTTAAACGAGGGAGACCACGGACAAAAATACAGTTTCAACCGATTGTTTACTTTATGATCCTCTGAACGCGCTCACTAGCCGACTCGACCAGACCGCAGTTTAACTTTGTTGTAACTGTTTCACAGACCCGAGATCTCACAGAAAGTTACATGATAAAACGTCAGAAGGAAAAACAAATATGGCAGACGGTCGACGTCGTCAGCTGGATGTCCTGTTGTGCGTTTGAAAAACAAAGAATTTGGATGAAATCCTGGCTGAGAAGACATTTTAAGATTTATTTTTTGGGCATTTTGTGCCTTTTATTTGAGAGACAGGACATTGGATAGAGAGAGAGAAATCATGGAGCGAGAGAGAGGGGGGAATGACATGCGGGAAAGGAGCCACAGGTTGGAATCGAACCTGGGCCTCCCGTTTGGAGGACCACAGCCTCCTTTGAGCGCGCGCTCTAACCACTGCACCACCAGCGCCTCATGTGCGACTTTTTACAGTCTGCAGCACGAGCTGAGGGGGAGTCTGACCTGGAGTCGTAAATATCAAGATTCCAGATCGGGGCGGCTCCGACTCGAGCAGTAAAATAATCGTAGTGACACCACAAATGTGAGGATTCTTTGGACAAACAATCGGTTTGGACAAGCCGTGAATCAGACCACGCCCCCTCCTGATCGTTGAAGGGGGATTGGCTCGGGTCTGAAATCGTCTTAAGACTGTGAGGCCAGCTTTATCTGGACGCTGAAACCTTCCTGGAACTTCCTGATGGTGCTTCTTGATTCTTAATATTTGGCGCCTTCATCACTTGAGAAAGGTTTTTTAAAGACACATCAGGTGACATCCAGGTTTGTTGGTTTAGCAAACAAAGATCTTCACTTCAGCTGTGGTTCCTGTCTGCTCTGCAGGCTTTCAGACGAGGTGTGAAAAGTCGATCAAAGAAGTCACATTAACACCGCGGGGCGAATCACAGGTGAAGCTCCTGACCTCCTAAAGGCGAGTTTGGTTTCCTGGAAACGTCCCCGTGGTGAAAAAGGGGGTCGAGGAAGGTGAGATGACGAGTTAATGCATGAGGTGAAAAGCATCAGAGCGAGGGGGGCCCCCCGTGTCATAACCGGTCAGGGGCCCTGAAATTCCTGAAAGCACCCCTGCTGACTTCTTAGAGATAAAAAAAAAAAAAAAAGAGCATTAATGAGTTTAACTATCAAACGAATCATCTCACTGTCGCTTTTTATTTTGATGTCTTTAAAACAACACATCAGCGTCGTGTACTTTAACTTACTGACATGTTGACCTTTTTATCACGGCCTCTAAAAGTGATTATCATAAAGATATTTTTACCAAAAGCCTGAACTGAAAGAAGCCCAGAAGAGCAGCTGTGGTTTTAAAATGTTGATTGTCTGATTTGAAAATGAAGCTTTATTCTAAGACTTTAGATTTTAATGAGACTTCAAATTCACTCACTGATTTCTCTCTGAATGTGACCCGAGAATCACTTTGATTAATTTGAATCCATCAAACTGTCCTGGTGTTGTGCTGAATTTATGTTTGACCTCTTCACTGTAAAATCTCCAATCGAAGCACGTTTATTTGTCTAATTTATATGCGGAGATATCTCATTAAATGTATCATCAGCCACATTCACCTGCAAGTCCAGATGAGCGTCCGATTTCCAGATTTCAACAGACATAAACAAGGACAAAGTGAAAATATATCAGCCAACAGGGCGAGCACATTGTACCTGAGTGTGTCTTGAAATGATAAATTAAATGAACTCACTGCATTGTTGCTGAAATCGGATGTTTTTCTGGACTTGTCGTGTAAATGATGCTGATCAGATTCAGTTTGTGAAGACGCAGACTTTCAGACATTTTCTGTTTTGCAGCAAACTTAATTTTATTTTAGTGAAGCGAGTTAGCCTGAGCGCTACTTCTCTTTAGTGTTAGCATCACATGGATGAACGGGGAATTTTAGCCCCCTGAGGCTACCAGACTGTGTGTGTGTGTGTGTGTGTGTGTGTGTGTGTGTGTGTGTGTGTGTGTGTGTGTGTGTGTCTGTGTCTGTGTGTGTGTGTGTGTGTGTGTGTGTGTGTGTGTCTGTGTCTGTGTGTGTGTGTGTCTGTGTGTGTGTGTGTGTGTCTGTGTGTGTGTGTGTGTGTGTGTGTGTGTGTGTGTCTGTGTGTGTGTGTGTGTGTGTGTGTGTGTGTCTGTGTGTGTGTGTGTGTGTGTGTGTGTCTGTGTGTGTGTGTGTGTGTGTGTGTGTGTGTGTGTGTGTGTCTGTGTGTGTGTGTGTGTACAATCTTTAGCTTCTACGATTGTAACCAGCTGTGCTGTCGACTGGTGGCCTCACTCGTCTCCTCTGTGGAATCCAGTGGAAGCAAAAACACACACACACACACACACACACACACACACACACACACACACACAGTGAATCTTTCTCGCTCCATTTTTTACTCTCTCTCTTTAAGGAATCTCTCTGTGAGATACTGTCCATCTTTCATTCAAACACACTGACACACACACTCATTTTTCTATCACACTTCATGTCTTTCTACCTGATCTATATTTTTGCTCCCCCCCCCAATCAAACTCATAAACACACACACTAAACACACACACATAAACACACACACACTAAACACACACACATAAACACACACACTAAACACACACACACAGGAATGAATTCAGGCGTGAACTCCTCTGTTCAGGGGGTCGGTCGCTCAAATCAAGAACAGGAACTTTGTCCGTCTCGTATATTCTGTATTTAGCGTATGATGTCATAATGATGTCATCTAATGGCTGGAAATTCCTTCTCTGGGTCACACGTCTCATTTTACAGAGCTGAGACGCACTTCAGCCCAGACTGATAAAGACACTGTTTCTGACGCTCACATTTTTTGTTTGGTAACTTGAATGCCGACTGAAACGGGCTGGTGAACCCTCGACGAAATCTTCTTTGGTCTAAAGGACTCACAGCGGGCGCCCCTTAAAAACCTCGACCTTCCTCTTAGTGTGACATGTTTGCGACATGATTAACACACGCTGAACTCCCACTTGAACCAGAACGAACGGCCGCATTAAGCCCAACCCTGACTCCTGTTCATCCTGACTCTGTGAAACATGTTCATGTCACCGTGGGCTGACGAGGTGTGACCGAGCAGAATCCATCAGATCACATGAGAACCAGCCGTCACACATGTGTGATCTACGTGCTGCTTGTTTTTCAGTGGACAGTTTGCTCCACTACAACTCCTCTACAACCAGAAAAAAAACTTCTGTACATCTCTCACCAGAATCAAACGTCTTCCTCCTTTCAGCTCTGATGGGAGACGTTGCCAACTCGGTCAGTTTGAGCACACAGAGCGGAATCCGTCTGGTGACTCGTTCTGCTTATTTTTAAACAGTCTGCTGCCGAGCCGCTGACAGACTGAACCAGCCAGCTGCTGCTCCTCTCAAACAGACTGCAGCTGAAGGACGGATGTGTGGAGCGACTTCTAGTTTAGAAAGCTGACAGCGTTGTCTTTGAATGACCAACAACGTGCTCATCACCTCGTTCAACACAAAGGACCAGAGAGCGAACGACCAAACGGTGGATTTCAAAGCAACAATCTCTAACTTTTCCTCCATAAAGTAGTTGTTTCAAAGTCGATCTAATAATACAAAAACTTTCAACACGGCGTCTCTCACATGTCCACAGATCACCCAGGTCGCCTGCTTTCAGCGCTGTGGAAGTGAAAGGGGGTTCGGCTTTACGGCACAAGCCAGTTAGAGAGCGAGCGAGAAGCCGAGTGTACATCCCTGCTGATATTATTCAGAGTAGATTGAAACGTAACTTTAAGCTGTATCGTTATTGGTGTCATCGTTGTCTCATGTTTAGCAGCTTTACCGGCTGCAGGAAGTCGTCTGACACAAGTTATGTCTCCTAAGTCCTTCTCGTACCAAACGTTGTCTCTGTAGACGCTAGCAGAGTCATATTTGTGCAAAAACCCTGTCAGTCGACATGAGTCTTCTCTTGTTTCTCAAAACACCGCTCCTCTGCATGTTGTCTGGGAGGGGGGAGTAGTGGGGGAGCCAAAAAGGTGATGTGTTTTAAGACAGTGCAGTTGCAAACCGTAACCTTCGGTGGGTGCCAAAGTGCACCAAACCAAAGTCCTACATGATGTAGAGCTTTAAAGTCGGTTGGTGTAAAAGAGAGTTTCATGACATTAGTCCACAGTAGATGATCTGATGTGTGTCTCCTCATACATACACAACACCATTTAGAGACCACACTGAAGCACTAACCCGGCTTTATGAAGAGCAGAACTTGTGCATGTGCAGAAGATGTATTTACATTTTAAAGGATTAATCTGAAGCTGTGGACCATCTCAACAGTCTGATTGCTGTCAGATGTGAAGTCAAAGCCGTCGAGCTTGAAAACTTGAAAACTTGAAAACGAAACCCGGAGACGAAAGAAATGGATGCACGTGTGGTTTTGTGCCAAACATTTCTATCATGTTTTTTGGGGTTTGCTAATTATAGTCATTTTGGCAGAATTTCTTCAGCCATCTGTTATTTGTTAAGTCATCTCGCTAACAGACAAACAGATTAGTCTGGAATCTGGTGGATGCAACACTTTTGGCTCAGCGGTTACATTTGGTTGCAATATCTTTGATTTTATAACGATCCTCATTAGCCTGTGTGTATTTCATTGTGCTTTTTTTTTTTTTTACTTTATTGCCAAAAACAGTAAACTCTTTTAGCGTCTGAGGTTTTTAAATATGGTCAACGAGTTAGTGAAAATATGAGAATTCAACTTAAATCAATGTTTTGGTTTGAGCTCTTAAAGGAGCCGTATGTGACTGTGACCCCTAGTGTTTAAAATGGGTACTGCAGTCTAAATTCTGAACATTGTAGAGAGCTGCCCCCCCCCCCCCCCCCCCCCCTCTATCTGAACCACTTCTCTTGCCCGCTTCCATCGCTGCAACACCTGTTGGTTTGACCTGATAACTGCTCTCATATCTGGCAAACCGAGGGGCGTCCAAAACGGCCGTGTGGGGGGGGGTCGCCTTAAAACCTTCTCTGGTCCAAACAAATCCAGAGCATTCAGGTCTGCCTCGTGTGTAGGACTTTTGTTGGCTAATAATCGTCTAGCATCTATTTAGCAAAGAAAGCGGGATAGCTAGTTCCTTTTTACTGCTATTTTAAGACACACGGAAATCCACAGTGCTTCATAGAGGCGTAGAAATAGATGAGACAGAATATAAATGTGTTTTTAGGTAATCAAACATTTCTGTAATTTCTCCGAGCTGAGGTTTGACGTCTGCAGGAAACCCGTCAAAAAGCTGCCATTGCTTCATTTTGAAGATAAATGGGCATTCCTCTCCCCCGAACGACCCGACTTTAGCAGATGTGGGGGCTTCCATCAAAAAAAACATATTAAACATGAGTGCTGGATCAAGAATGCTTTAATCGCCAAGTATAACAAATGTGCAGGAATTTGCCTCTGTGACACGGTAACTAACTCAGTGCTTGCTGTATATACCCCCCCCCCCCCCCCCTTCCCCTCTTCTACATTTCCTGCTGTCTGTCAGGCAGGTTGGACGGCACTTTGCTTCTGATCCTCCAGTTTTTCTCTCTCCATCTGGTCTTCATTTCCCCCCCTCGCTACATTTATCTGGACCCGTCTCAGACAGATTAGAGTTTTTGGACGGGTCCGACCGCCTCGTGCCTCCCTCTGTTCTACAGTTACTCCATCAGCAGTGACTGACGCCCCTCTGTAAACACACAGTCGCTGTAGCTCATCTGTCATCAGGTGGGCAGTTTGACCTGTGACCCCATGTCTGTCTGAGTAGTGATACTGGACTCATAACTGGAAAAATTATTTAGGACTTGGCCCTAAAAAGTATTACAGTACATGGCAACCTGCATCATTTTGAACAGGTTTGGAGGAGGGCGGCGATGGACTGATAAAGTCGGGGTTGAGGTGGTCGGGTGAGACCAGAGTCTGGGGTCAGAGTCCCCTTGTGAAAGAAAACAAGTGTGTTAACCTTGAGTTTGAAAGAAACAAAATTGTCCTCCTTAAAGTTCAGCTATTCTGCTGACCCCCATTTTAAAACTCACATACAGTGTTACAATTCTAGATGTTCTTTGGCAAAGTTTCAGATCATGAGGTAAACACATGTTGGAGTAATCCCAGGATGAGCCTGCAGAGGGCGCTGAACAGCTTGTTCTGCAAATCAGGCGATAGTTCCGCAATATGAAACCAAGCATTTCAGCAGACGGCTTCAAGCCTCTACGTAAGCTGGTGAAACTTCTTCACATAGACTCTCTTCTCCCAGCACTGGAGAGCAGCCGCAGCCCTGCAGCGTTCTGACCCTGATAGGCTTCCAGAGAGCTGGCCAATCAGAAGGGAGTGGGCGCACTGGGAGGCGGGCCTTAGAGAGACTGAAGCTGAAACAAACTGTTGCAGGCAGAGACTGAAATGAGGGGGTTTTACCATCAGATAAATAAAGAGTTTAGAGCTGCAGATGAAAGCAAAGCTCTGTCCATGGACACTCTGAGTGTGGTTTAAAACCCAGTTAAAGTTAGAGAAAGCATTGTTCTTATCACACTGCCTAAGAGATCTGAGGTGAACCTCAAACTGAATACATATTTATCCTCCACCCTCTACGACTTTTCTGTGTGGTAGAATCTGAATAAAAAAAACGGACTCTGCTCCCACTTAGAGCTAGAATTCAATTTGAGCCCCTTCTTTGTAAATATTGTTCAAACTTTGGCACATGTCATGATGCTGAATCCATGAAACTGTTGGAGCTGTGTGAACCTGTGTCATAAATACCTCGGGTTGAGGACCTGAGACAAACAATGTAAACGTGTGGATCTCACGTTTCTCACGTCACCTCTGTGGTATGACTCTGAGCGTTTAAAACCACACACGCAGGACGAGGGGGGGCCGAGGGTTAATCACACCAGCCAATAAGGGGGGACGGGGAACGGGGGGTTAGCTCTCAGCCAGGTTGCTGCCGTGGAAACTGTTACCAGGCCGGGGAAACGGGGCGATCAAATTGAGTCCAAATGGTCGTAATTCATCGAGTTAAGGCGAGGCATCCAAAGTACTTTTTTAGTGTTTCTCTAGGCGCTGTTCAACTCTCGACTAAACCCCCCCCCCCCCCCCCCCGAGGTTGCATTAATGTGTAAATGTATCTATTGAAGCTTCACATTCATCATGAACACCAACAACTCCAAAAAAAAACATCCTGAAGGGAAGATAAATGTAGAGAAACCAACACCTCTGATTTCAAAAGGTTTCCCCCAAACGGTCCAGTTTGGTTCTTCACGGGCAGACGTTCCCTGACCTGCCAGGCAGACTGTGAGCTGGATGGCGATATCCACATTTGCTATAGCAGTGCGGCATAAATAGTCCAACATCACCTAACCAGAGTCTTAGAATAATCAATGCACATATCAGACTCTTTTCTTTGTAGACTTTTTATCGTTTATTTTGACCTTTCGGTAAAAATGAAATCCAGGTTCATTCATCCAAAACTGTGAAACTAAAACCTTAACCGAGGGATTTCTCCCCGGGAACACGTGTGCAGCTTTGACCTTTACAGGGTGTAAATGTTTTCAGTGGCAGGTTGTTCCTCATTAGACTTTTCCCCTGAGCTCAAGTACAAACCCCAAACATTACATGGCACTACATAAGCATCGCTGAGACATTTACATGATGAGCTGAGTGAAGCGGTGAGCCCCCGAGCCAAGAGACCGGCCCCACTGTAAACTGTTTACACTGCACGAGGTACACTGACCTGCAGCGCTGTGTTTACACTGAGCTCCGTCTGAGAGATAACACACCTGTTGATTTATGATCCACCGCATGTAACTATGACATCATCCCTCCTCCTCCTCGTCCTCCTCCTCGTCCTCTTTAGGGTGCAGTGCCAGCTCATTTGCACAGGGAGGGTGAGTCTGCAGTCTGTATTTGTCATGTAAATACTGTTACCTCAACTGCCATTCAAATGTCCCCGCATCCTGCTTGGATGTAGGTCAGGCAGTCAGTAGGTCGTTTGAATTGGAGCGAGTTTAAAGAGCGAGTCTGGGCAGGTGTTTGAACGGGAGGGGAGAGGCTGGTGGATCAAAAAACACAAAACAGAGTACGACTTCAGATCTTCTTCTTTGACCATGTATTTAAAAAAAAAAGGTTTTGTCTATTTTTGTTTTGAGAGCTGAAATGCCCCCAGGAAATGTCTTTCCCCGCACCAACAAAGAAAAAAGAGAGCTATGAAGGCTTCAATGTCATCAAAGGAGCCTGATGAAAGTAGATCTATTCTGCTGATCCCTGTTTTTAAAGACTCACACATTAGTGTTAAAAAGGTGGGTGCCGGATACAACAAGCACACAGCTGTTTTTGTCAGTGGAGTCTGGAAGCTTTGATAAATGTGATATTACCTCTAACAGAAGGCACAAAAAGGGTCTGACTCTCTGACAATAAGGTCTTTATGGTTCATCTATGTAATGTTTTCAAACACTGAATAATAGTCTGAGGTGGTTAATGACAAAAAACAAATTTAAAGGTGACATATCCTCCTCCTCTTCTTCAGTTTAAATAAGTCTCAGAGCTCCTCAAAACATGTGTGTGAAGTTTCTTGTTCTGTATTTGATCATGTCTATAAACCCCTCTATTTCAGCCCTGCTCAGAACAGGCTGTTTCTGTGTCTGTACCTTTAAATATGTAAATGAGCTGTGTCTGACCACGCCCCCTCTCTGGAAGGTGCTTGGGTGTACTCGGTGCTTTCTCGCTCCATGTCCTCTTGTTTACGGTGAGAAGGCAGACTCAGAGGGCAGAACAAACACCTAGCTGTGGGAGTGTCACCCACCTGGGGGAGGGGCTACTGCCCTTTGTGATGTCATGAAGGGAAACTCTCCAAACGGCCTGTTTGAGCACACATTTTCTGAAAAGTGGAGCAGGGAGAAGATGCAGAGGATGGACTTTTCTCATGATTGGGGGGTTTGTAGACGGACTAGAGACACATGTTAGAGTTAGAGGAACATGAAGTGTGTTTCGCATCATGTGTCACCTTTAAGTCTCCAACGATTCACTTGCAGTACTTACAGCGTGTTTCATTGCTCTTGACTGAAGCAGCCTTCTGGAGCATGTATTTTCCAATTAGACCACAAAGTATGAAAGCTACTGCAGGGCCGAGGTTTAAAAATAAAGGAACTCCCCCATTAAAGTCTCTGGAAACTCTCAGCAGAAGTTATTTTCTGAGAAACTTTCTGAGAGTATTTCCACTCTGCTTACGCTCTTTAAACACATTTAGCCCTACAAAAAACCATGCCCAGCTTTCTTTCCATGCCTTATACTGAACTTTGTCATTAACTTTATTATCATTGAGTTGTCCATATAGAGGCCTGAACATGGTTTCACCTCAGACACGGCAGAATATGTTGAAAGGACACATTTCTTCTATCTCGTATTTGGAAACTGTTTGTGACCGACTTCTGTAATGAGGAGAGAATCTTCTGTTTTCAGTTAATCTGCTTGTTTTAGCACGAGCTCTGACATCTTGAAACTCCTCTCTAATATAATAAACCCTGACTACCTGTATTTAAGGTGATTCAACAATAATAAACAGCTGTGGCTGCAGAGAACACATCTGGCTTCAGTAAAAAAAAAAGCAAAATGAGCAGAAAAACACCTTTTCAAGACTTAAACAAGACGCTAAAGAATCTGATAACCCTGTGACGGACAGGAGACTGTTTGCTTTCAGGAGTCGTCCCGGGGTTTTTATGTTCTCAGCGAGGCCCACTGGAGATGAACCGGATAAGAGAGAGTGCTCTGTATGTCTCCGTCTTCTTCTTCTTCTTCTTAATGCATCTCGTCTCCTCAGGGCTTCGGCCACTCTCGCCCATAATGCCAGATTATGGGAACACTGCGCTCTGCTGTAATGAGATTTTCACTTTCAGTCCAAGTTGTGACGAAAATGTTCTCATGTTTTTAGAAAACTCTGATGGAAAGAGGTGATGTTTGTGGAGCTTTTATGTTCATAATGATCATGTTTACTTGTGAGAAAGGAACAACCACATCAAGTCGGCAAGTTGGGCAACTAATTCTTTACCGAGTGGTTCCAACTTGAGCAGACGTCCATGTGCATTTTCCAACCTTGGAAACTCGTTTTTTCGATGTGTCTGACACCACATGAAAGCTGGGTAACAACCATAACACCTACGGGCAATTTAGAGTCACCATGTAACCTAACGAGCATGTCTTTGGACTGTGGGAGGACGCATTAGTACCCGGAGAGAACCCACACATGCACGGGGAGAACATGAGGCTCCTGTCAGACGGGGATTCAAACCAGGAACCTTCTCACTTATCAAATGATATCAAAATGGACTCGCATTGGGAAGTCAAGGCTCTGCAGCTCTTTTCACCTGAAGCAACTTGTTTCTCCCCGTCCCTGAGTGACTCTTACAATGCTGCTGTAAACACTTCTCAAACCAGATCCAAGGCGGAGGTAGAAAGCCCTCGTTGTTTTTCTCGTGCTGATTTGCTGCCTGTTTTCCAAGCCTGCCTATTTATCCATTAGTCACCACCGCAGCACCGAAGCTTCTGCCAAGACTTACTCCGGCTTCACACAAGCTTCTATTTCAGCAGTTTGGTTTTGTTTTGGCTTTGAACTTTGAAATATGAACTCTGGTTTTGGAAAACGTGCAGTTTGTGGGAGGGTGGTGAAAGAGAGACAGAAGGTCAAACGTGTTGAGTGTTGAGTGTTGAGTTGCTTTGACTCGACTGATGGAGAGATTTTGTCGGGTTGTCCTCCTGAAAGTTGAAGATTTGAACCTTGAGTCGCGAATCCTGTTGAGTCGACTTTCAATAAGTCACTGGAAGATAACCGATACGTTTTGGGTGCATCGTTTTACGCAGATGATCATGTGAGGCTGTAAACTTTAAGAATGAGGTCTCAACGTGACTCTTCAGTGTTTTTCATTCACAACGTTTGGAGATGATTTGTCCAATGAGGTCTCTTCGTCTCCAAAACAAACAGACCGTGTGATTACAAACTGGCAAAAACACTTAACGGAGTGGTTAAATGGGGGGGGGGGGGGGGGGGGACTGTTCAGCATACACAGGTCGTCCAGGGGGACTGTGAGCTAAACTGCTGCTAACTTGGTTCTTGGTGCTCAGCTTGCTTTCGAAACATGGAGAGAGGTTAGAACACAGAAAGGTTTACAGACCCATGCAGAGCTGGATAAACACTGAAGCTTCAGAGTCCACCACATGGTGACCTGAGTGAGCATGGACTCTAGAGAGGAGGGGCGGGGAGACAGCTCTCTATGATGTTTAGAATTTAGACTGCACTTTCCATCTTCTTGCACCGCATCATGAATACTTAATTAACAACCTCTGCTTTACTTCCATGCTTTTGTTTCCGGCTGATCTAATCTTTTCCTTTTTCAATCCTCAGACGTACATCGGCTCCATCCTGGCGGCGGTGAACCCTTACCAGCTCCTCCCGGGCCTGTACGACCGGCAGGCCGTGGAGCAGTACAGCCGACACCACCTCGGTGAAATCTCCCCGCACATCTTCGCCGTCGCCAACGAGTGTTACCGCTCGCTGTGGAAGAGGCTGCAGAACCAGTGTGTCCTCATCAGGTAGGAGACTGGGTCTTTATACTTTGAGCGCTGCAGAAAAAAGGTTTAAATTGTCTTCCAGCTGACAATTTCTGTAGCGTTTAGTGAAGTCACAACTTTCACTTTCTGTTCAGCTGTGTACCTCTTCTAGTACCTTCTTTTTTTTTTAACCATACAGAGTCTGCAAACCTGCAAGCTGAGGGTACAGTAGTGAGCTCTCAGCCTACACTAACATTGATAGTTGTAAAGTATAGCACGCGAGCTGCTCTACCAACCCTCTCTGGTCACTCATCTTGATCTTTCAATCAAACTGGACCTCCACAAAGTTGATTTACTTACGATTTGTTACTGTTTTCTTTCAATGCAGGATTATTTCCTCATGAGAGGGAAGAGCTGCTAAAACGTTTCGTCACCGGTCTGGTCTGATCACAATTTGTGCAGCTCTCGGCCGCTTGAAATAAACAAGACTGTAGGCAAATTTCAATTGTGACGGCACATTAATACTGCTATATAAGAAACTGCTAACTGTCTAAATGAAAAAAGTGGTATTAATCGAGCTTCTTTATATGCTGAATTTTATGGATAGCCAGGATGAAGTTAAGGGAAACGTTTGACTCTTTAAAGCTGAAAAATAGATTTGTGGCCACTAGAGGGCAGCAGAAACGTCTTTAACAAGCTAATTAGATGAAAAATTAAATAAACTGTGGCACGCTGAAAATTCCTTTACTGTCATTTTATTGCGGGTGAACAACACGTTCTCACTTTTAGCTTTCTCAGGTTCACAGCAAATTCATTTTTTAATAGTAAAGTTAGTGTTCCTGCAACCGACCGGCACCTGACAATGTAGGTTGGCTGGTCACGGGCGACCCTGTTGGTCATTTCCATCATGATAATTAGACGCTGGCTGAAAACGATGCACAAGATGTTTCTTCACCTCCACGTCATCCGACCAACTTTTGCTGACTTGATTTTGTTTCTTACATGAAATGCCCGGTCAGGATTTTCTTACCTTTCTCGTCAGCAGCCGTCTAATTTTGCGGTTTCCATAAACTGTTGTGGTCTCCAGCTCGTTCAGTCCCCCTCCCCCCTCTCCTCTCGCTGTGCCAAACGCTTTGATCACCCCCACTCCCCCGTGCAGTTTGGCTGCCGCTCTGAGGAATCGGAGCGCTACATGCTACATCCACTCACTCTCCTACTATCTCCATCCTCTGTCCTTCCTCACATCCTTCCCCTTTTGATTTCAGCCGGACAACTTTCACATCCTCAGTCGCTCCATTGTTCTCTCAGACAGACGGAGACCTTTGAAACACAGGGTTATTTTTACATGTAAGGAATGATAATATTTGGCCCCAGATTTAGCAGAGAGAGCGGATGCGGAGGACATGACAGTGTTGGACTCTGTGGGAACCTGCTGGGTTTGTGGTCGTCGAGGTATCCTGAATACTCGGACATGGGACTTTACCCGTGTCCTGTGGCGACATCAGGTCCTAAAATAATTTCAGATTTCGGGGAATTATGCAACAATGAAGCCACTACAGTAGAAGAACTCACTTTGAATGAAGCACCTGCAAACTTTGCTGAAATCAGGGACTCAAACCGGATTCATATTCATCGTTTAAAGTCTTAATCCTCTCTTATAACCAGCTCAGTCCAGGTTAAAGGTATCACACCTTCTGAGATCTCGTCTTGTCTCTGGTGGTGTAAAGACTGCACGTCTGTTAGGAGTGGAGCGTGCTGACTTCAAGACTTCAAGCTCGAGAAAATTTACTTGAAAATAGAAAAATTAGAAAATTGCTCCAACAAAAATGAGATGAAACTTCCACAGCTTGAACAGTGGAGGTGTTAAAGTGTCAGCCTGTTGCTTCAGGCACCAGTGCTGCAGTCTTCTGACAATTAGCTTGGGTTATTTTACAGCCCCCCTGTGTGGCCCTGTTTCACTGGCATTCTGGGTAATGAGACGCACATTTTCTCATTTTTTTATTAACGTCAGCTGGTTTGAGTTTGTGAAGACAGCAGAAAGAAAGTGAGCTGTGGTTTTAACTTTTATTGTTCAGGAATGATGAGAAGACACGCCCTCAGTCAGGGTTCAAACTCCTCTTCATCAGTCTCAGGTTAGTCTGCAGCTTTCTGCATGAGTTCATGAACATCATTTTAACTGAACACTGCCACGACTGTAGAGAAACCTACTGCTGGAAATATAATGAAATCTGCTTTTCTTCACTTGTTATCCTGTTTATTGCGTGACACGTTAAGCACATTTCCTCCCTGCTACTTCTTTACAAAGCGTCCCATTGTACGAAAACGTTTAGAGACGGGGAAACGATGGTAATGAAAATGCATTTGAGATCATATTTCACCGTTTGGGACAGGTTCACACCTTAAAAAACCACTTGTTTGGTTTGTTTTTTTCATTCATCATAGCAGAGGAGATACGCGTACACCAAATCCACCGGGCTAAAAAGCCACAAAAAAAAAGTCCAGAGGCTGAGATACATGCAGAAATAGTCTCTTTAATGAAGACATGAGAGGTCAAAGGTGAACAACAGTCAAGGACTGAAACGTTTGCTGCTGTTTTTGTTCTCCTTTTTTGCACTGTGAGCACCCATTACCCAAACACTTAAGCGTCATTTTTTTAATGCCCTGAGTCTCAAACCTCCTGACAATATCTGTTTATACTTAAGTAGGAACTTGTTTATTTGTTGTAATATGTACAGTATGTATACGACAACAGCACTTCACTGGTTCCAGAGTGAAAACGTAAAAAAAAAATCGTCTCCATCGTCGTGTAAACCGGCAACAAACAGTTTCTCTGAAAACTGTTACATTTCGCACATGTGCATTACACTTTCAGTTAACGACCCGCAACGAGCGAGTAGGTGGACTACAAAAACAATGGCCGACTCCTGAGTTCGGTTTGTGATCATTTAACTGGCATGACACTAAGTCGACATTTTCTAAAAATGTACTCACTTTGTAGTGTCGGGTCACTTGGAGTAACATCCCCACCTCATCGTCTGTCCACACTAACGTTTCTGCATCAGCCATCTTTGTATGTAAAGATGTGTGCATACGGTAAATCTCACGTACATCGAAGATCGCTTTCTCCTTAGAGAAATCAACATTGACTTTGAGTTTCCAACAGAATTTAAACCCTGGTCCATTGGATGAGTCAGGTGTTCTCCATCACCTGACTCCAGCAGCACATTGACACAGGAGGCAGATTCCCAAAAACTAACACTAAAGACTACCAACAGAGTCATATTCTTCAGCTTAGGGAAACACAGACCGAGAGGTTGTATTTGACTAATCGGGAGCGAGAGTGATGATGACCCTTGTTTCCTGTGTTTATTTAAACTCATTGACTCAAAGGGAAGATGTGGTGACTATAAGAACATGAATATGTCGAGTATTTCCATGTTTTGCTGTTTGGATGAGAAGAAGCAGCAACTCTGAGCGTGCAGGCTCACCTCACATGCTTCCCTCTTGTTCAGCACAGAATCTCTTTTGTTTCGTCCTGCAGGATGTCAGTCAGTGGGCAGAATGTGCACCGCAGCGAGGCGTAAACACAAACATGTCACATTGTCACCCCCCCCCCCCCCCCCCGAGCTCCACAATGCCGCCATTCTGTTTTGCAAAGACGTATCACTACTTTAGATCTGCCTCGTGTTTGTCCTCATCCTGGTACTTTTCCTCGGAGGGTTCAGCGGCCTCGTCTCGTCTTCCTTTTCATAAAAACATTATTGTGCATTTTCACTCCTGAACTCTGTCGCCACGGACCTGGAGTTTATGAAAACACTTAATTTACCACAGAAGAAGAAGAAAAAACAACACGGGGTTTGGATGTGAAGTTTTTCCATGACAGCAGCAGCTCATGAATCGATGCAGGCGGAGAGGACGACCACAGACCACAGACGTGACCTTTAACTGAAGTCTCCGCTCAAACACAACCTGTCTGTTAGAAGAGATGAAATGACACACACACACACACACACACACACAAACACACACACACACACACACACATTTCATACTACAGCTCGATGTTTGGTTGCATCACAGGGTCATTAAAGTTTGCACGTTAAGAGCTGCGTTCATAACAGCATTCAGAGATGAAGTTCCTCAGAAGGAGAAGTTTGGTATTTTCTAGCTGAAACAATAGTTATGTAACATATTGAAACGTACGATTAAAACTCTGAGTTTGTGTTTAAAAATGTGAGATGAATCATTAGCTCTAAGCAGGTTTTACATTTTAACCTTAAAGGAAGAATATGCGATTTTTTTGATCCAGCAGATGTCGCACTTGAGCACCAGCATGAAACCAAAACAACTCGCGCTGCATTGTTGTGTTAGCATGCTAATGCTAGCAATCTTTATTATGCTCGTATCTTCACACTGCATGTAAATTTACCTGAAATGAGCGTGATCTAGAAACACAGTTAAGCAGTGAGTACAGTATGTTATTCTTCTTTTCTCTAGTCCCTCAATTAAACAACTTTTATACACGAGGGGAGGAGTCAGCCGGCCGTCCGGGCGATGTAAACACGATGTAGATACGGCTCGGACAGCATCACAGACAGTCATGACTCAGCGTTATTTTCAGAGGATATACTTGATTTCTGCTTTATTTATGTGTAAAATATCACACATTCAGTCTTTAAGGTCTTTCTTTTTGTAATTCCATCCATCGTTACCATGTCAGCAACACGTGAAGATTTCTCAGACTGAGTTTGTACGACTTACTCGTCACTTTTCTCAGGTATCGAAAGTGTAAATATAACTGCTTTCCTTTGACCTCTTTTGACCCCAAATCAGAGTGTCACTTTGAAACCTTCTTGTTTAAGAGTCTTACCACCTGAAGCTGTTAATTGTTGCCCTCCAGCAACGCACTAAACTCCAGCTGCACCGGTGGAGCTTAAAGAGGGGGAGTCTACGCATGTGTGCTCGAGTACGGTCCGTGGGAAATGTGACCGCAACAGTGCTCAAACGAGGAAGAGGAGCGCTATATGACATCATTCTAAATGGCTCCTGAGCTGCATGGTGCATGTGGCAGTAAGAAAAGGGGTCGGTGTTGGCGTCTCAGAAATAACAAAAACATCCACAGTTATGAAGATAGACTCATCCCGCGAGTGGTTGCCATGGTTACTTCTTCTTCTTTCTGCTTCTTGGTGGATTTGCAAGCCAACTATCTCTTTCACTCTGTGTAGAGGTTTTTTTCATCGAGGAGAATATGAAGTAGAAACTTCCCCCATGCATGAGTTGGATCTTGTGATACGTGGAGTTGAAGCTGCAGTAAACAGCTGGAGTGATGGATGTGTGTGAGGCTGTGAATAACTGCAGGGCGGAGCAGAGACACACACTTTGTTTTTAACTGATTGTTAAGGTGAAGGCTGTGTTGGGCGAGGTTAACGTCAGGATGGAGGTCCGAGTGCTCTGCTGAAAGGCCAAACCTTTTACAAAAAATGACCAGTCTAACACTTCTTCTTCTGACTCTACATATCGTACCCTGATGACCAGGGTTTGACCCTGACGACCAGGGTTTGACCCTGACGACCAGGGTTTGACCCTGATGACCAGGGTTTGACACCTTCAACACACTCAGGAGTGTTTAGGTTTATTAATCATAATCACTGCAACAAGTACAACACATTCTCTAAGACGCTGGTCCTTTAAAACCTTTAAACTGGACTTCTTTTTTTCTTATTTATTTGCTAAAAAAAAAAAAAAGGAGCAGCTGACCGGTCTAATGTGTTCTGAACCCCTGCAAAGTATTCAAAAACAAGTCGATCAGATATTAGGTATTATCAGGTATTTTAACTCGGTGTGTGAATTCTGAATTCTGTGTTTCGAGGTAAGAGGGATTAAAAAAAAAATCCCTCTAACAGTTGAGTTTGAAACACGACTTTTACAGCCCGGTCTGACGCTCGTAAACCTGCTCGTGTTCGACACCTGAAGTTAGTGTTTTTGGTGTTGGATCACTCTGACACAGAGTCAAAGTGCTGCCCAGCTGCCACAGTACGTGGTCCGCTTCTCAATGATCTCTGACACACAAACACTTCCCCTGTCGCAGACACCAAAGCCACCTCAGAGCGGACCCTCGTAAAAAACATGTAACATGGAAGAACCCCCCACCCACACAGAGAAAGGATCGAGTGTGTGTGTGAGGAAGAAGAGCTATAAATTTGCAAGCTGGCACTTTGAGGCGAGGCAGGAAGCTTTCTCGATGGATTTAGGGATTGTGGGTAATCAGATCCAGGCGAAGGGAGGAGAAGGAAACAGGAGCTGCTGTAAGAAAGAGAGGATGAGGAGGAAAGTAACACAAGGCGTCTGCTCATTAATGTCCATGCTCTGCAGAGACCCGCCTGCGTCTAACTGAAGCCCCTCCTGTTGTGTTTTTGAAGCTGCAGATTTCAGCAAGAACTCGTTCTGAACCACCGACCGAGAAAGTCCTGGAAAACCTCCAAACATGTGTTGCTCCGTGCGAATGCCACCATGGCTGTTTTTTTTTCTTTCTTCATGAAATAAAAAAACAAATAAGCAGGAGATGATTCAGACTTCTGACTCGTGTGTTTTAACGACCCGACACCCTGCATGGTGCTGTTTTACTGTTTCTGTGTCTTTAAATATTCAGCAGTAACAACTAAAATCTGAAAACCTCTCACATCAAGACGTCATGGTCACAGTCGGTGAAGGCTGGATTATACTTCTTCTTCGACTCGAGGCCGTTTAGTGAGCACTTCATACCTGTGCATGGCGTCTGCGTAGCTCTGTAATGCTGCGCCTACAAATGCTTGTTGGCTGTCCGATTTCTATGCTATAGTTATATCCCCCCCCCCCCCCCTCAAAAGGCTTCTGTCTTTTGCCAGGCCGTCGTTGTAAATAAGAATCTGTTCTTAATGACCGGCCTGGTTAAATAAAGGTAAAATTAAATTAAATTAAACAAAATTAAATTAAATTAAAAATTAAATTAAATTAAATTAAATTAAATTAAATTAAATTAAATTAAATTAAAATAATAATATAAATAAATAAATAATAAAATTGAATTAAATTAAATTAAATTAAATTAAATTAAATTAAATAAAATAGGTTCTGGTTCTTCCGCATTCTGTGCTTGTTTTTGTACAGGAAACCATGGCAACTGAAACTCACATTGGGAACCCGGATCCAAGTACACTTGACCCCAAAGTCCTTGAAATACTGTACTTGGGTACCCTGCCTGAGTCCGCCTGAAGAGGTGGTGGAAGTTATGGAAAGTTCAGTGACTCTTGTGTTAGTGTTTGTTGAGTTTTATTCTGAAAAACTGGCGAGCCTCATTTGTTAACAGAGCTGTCAATCATCATCATGTTGCACCCCCTTTTGATAACTAATTAACACAAAACATCTCAGAAAAACAAACACTTGGACATAAATCTGCATCATAAGAATGACCTTTAATAGAAACCATGTGTGAAAAAAATGTATTTTGATCGTATTGTTTGACCCATGTCCAATCTGTTCACATGGAGGAGGCGGAGCTTATGACCTCTACTGCAGCCAGCCAGTAGAGGATGTACTCTCTAAGCCTTTAAGTCAAAGTTTTAGATACTCTCAGTATGTTTATATTTTTAACTTTCAGGACATTTCTTAAATATGAAATGAAAGAAATCACACCAGCTTTACTTTGCAGATTTAGATTTTTAGGTTCAACTAGCTCTAATAATAAAGAATCTCATATTGCTGCTGTTTCTAGAAGATGTCTAAAGGTCAGAATGGTACGATCTTAAACCTTTGAATGAACTTCTTCACTCAGAACAACACTAAGAGATCATCATGTTGACATTGTTGTGACTGGCTGCTGTTGTGTTTTAGACACTAAACAGCCCAGATTAGATTTAATTACACCGTTTTAAAGGGTGTTACCACGCACAGCTAACGCCCCTCCAGACGCGGCAGTTTGTCCCTGACCTCCTGACCACAGAGGTGGGCGGGAGGTCAAACTGGAGCCTCTCTAGCCGGGGTTAATCGCTCCGGCATGTGGGGGCCACAGAAGCCCTGCAGCAGAAAAGATACCCGAGAGCTTTCCTCCTGGGATGAGTCTCTACGCCTTCCGAAACCTGGAGTCAGATAAATGATGAGATGGAAGTGTGACCAAAGGAAGGCATGCATCACAGCGAAGGGAAGACGGCATGAAGGGGAAAGGAAGCGTGCACATCCATAGTTAGTTAGTTAGTTAGTTAGTTAGTTTACGGGGAAACAGACCAGCATCAGGTTTTTGTTTTTGTTTCAGAGCTGATCTGTGACTTCTTAGAAATAACAGAGGAGGATTGGAGGCGGTGGAGATGGTCGCTGAGGTTTGAGCCTTGTTTTGGTTGGCCTTTGTGAAGAAAGAAAAAGACATCGAGTTGAATAAATGGAGGGACTTTTAGCCAGGGGGAAGAAAAGTGAGTTAGAAAGCTCTTATTTCTGGTTGTAGTTAAAATAATAAACTCATCTGGAGCTGAAAAAATAAGAAGTTTGGTTTGAAGTTGGGCTGGAAAAAAAAAAAGATTAAAAGCAGCTCAAGGTCTTTGTTTTTTATTTTTTATTTGATTGGGTCTCATTTCCTCCTCGCTGCTCAGAATCTCAAACAGAGTCTGCAGCTCTGCTCCTCGCTACAAAAGACCTGAATGAGGTCCAGAGCCGGAGGGGAGGGGGTTATACCTTGGGTGGCAAAAGCACGCCGAGAGCCAGGGAGTAGTACAAAAGCAAGCGTGCAGTAGAGCTGTGTGTGTCCTAGTTTGGGTAAGCTGGCATGAGGCCAGAGGTCTTTTAAATGAGTTACATGTAGCCGGTCTTTTCAGACACTGTCGTCGAAGCTGTTTGAATAAGTTGCACACACCGAGCTCTTTAGAGTAAGAGGCCGTCCCTGAAAGAGAGTTGGACCCAGTGTTGGAAAGAGATGTGGTCTCTGTTTCTCTTCACTCAGTCGCTCACTCAGGCACTGCAGCCCTGAACCTTTCTGGAAACCTTTGAGAGGAGCTGTGTGTGTGAGAACCAAGCGACAACCTCCGGGCTTGTAAAATGAAGCCGATGCAGAAGTGAAAAAATCCTGCAGTACATAGAGTGTCCACTAGAGGCTGGAACCCAGGAAGTCACATAGTCACACACAACAGGCAAAAAAGCAGTTTTTACAGCATTAATTATGTCAACAGCCTGGTACATGAACCAAATAGGTCTGATAGTTATCGTCATCATGGCACACACTGTAAATTTTTTTTAAAAGGTCTCTTTTTTGATTTTTAAAACGATACGTGTTATCCATAGTTAGGCGTGTAGCTGACATGATTGACAGGTGGGCGGGATGTAACGATCAGTCAAGAGGTTTAAAACCCCCCTCAGCTCCAGCTCTCAGCCTGTCGTTAGGTTGACTGAAAGTTAGACTGAGACAGGATTTCCAACATGGCGGCTGCTGCAGGAACAGACGGCTGACGTCACTCAGGCTTCTACCTGATAGATTTGGTTTTTCACTGTCAACTGGTTGTTCTGACTTTGATATTTATGAAAAGGTTGACGTGTAAATCTGGATAGTTTGACTTTAAGCTCTCTTGTTGTTAAACTGAGGAACTTTAGAAAGAAACTGTAAAGGTGTTTTTTGTTTGTGTTTGAAGTCGGTCGTCCAAAGCTGTCCACATGAGGCCATGAACAGCTGACATCTCTCACTGAGAAAACAAAGATCATTTCTGCTTTATTAAACTCGTCTCTGGTGGTGGTGGAGGAAAGAGAGGAGATGTTTCTCACAGTGCCAGGCCTGAGCAGCCTGCTGTATATAAACTGTCCTGTGAGGAAACACCCAACCATTATCCAAATCAAATGAAGAGTTTGGTTCCTAAAACGAAGCACACCTACACTCAGGAAAGTTTACAGACGACGTTTAAGATGCCACACAGAGGATTTTAAAACGACCGGGTGCTCTCTCCTCAAACCTCAGATCACTATAACCGTCCTGTTCTCACGACAAAAACCATCAAAATAAACGGTTGTTTGTTTGAAGTTTATTTGACATATTTTACAGTAAATTACAGTATTTTAAACAACAAATAAACAATTAAAGTATTTTACAAGTTCTTATTTAAACCATAATATTCACCTTTCTCTAATTATCCTCTCTTTACAATTAGATGTCTAAATTGTGGAAGTCGTTATTTCTAACCTGACCGTTATTTCTAACCTGACACCTTTTATTGCTAAAGTCTAACCAGACTTTGCGTTTTCATTATTTCTAACTTGACCCTTCAGCCCCTGCGTTTACAAAACGAGGACTACATGGGGATCTGGATCCTTCTATTTTGAGCATATAAGGTCAATGACCAAGCTGCATTATTGTAAAAGCAGGAAGTGAGGATGTTTTGACTTAAAGGTGACATATCCTCCTCCTCCTCTTCTTCAGTGTAAATAAGTCTCAGAGCTCCTCAAAACATGTGTGTGAAGTTTCTTGTTCTAAATCCACTCTGATCCTGTATTTGATCATGTCTATAAACCCCTCTATTTCAGCCCTGCTCAGAACAGGCTGTTTCTGTGTCTGTACCTTTAAATATGTAAATGAGCTGTGTCTGACCACGCCCCCTCTCTGGAAGGGCTTGGGCTTTCTCGCTCCATGTCCTATTGTTTACGGTGAGAAGGCAGACTCAGAGGGCAGAACAAACACCTAGCTGTGGGAGTGTCACCCTGTTTGAGCACACATTTTCTGAAAAGTGGAGCAGGAAAAAGACGGAGACCTCTTGATTTTTAAACCTTTACTCAGACAAAGAAAGGCGACACAGCCATTATTGTAGTTTATATTTATGACCCCTCGGTTCATCTTCTAAAGGTCTCTGAGAGACTTAGTGACACCTCCTCTGTGAGGCCGCCTGTTTGTCTTCTGGGGACTAATGAGTTGGTGTCAGTGTAATGAGTTTACATGTTAATAATTAACAGAGCCAGCCTGAAGCTCGTACTGTGCACCTGTGGGGTTACCAGGTTCATGTTTAGTGTGAGGGGTTTCCTCAGGCTTCACGCTGTGTCCAGTATTTAAATAAAAGGAGGTAGAGGATTAAAAGGTCATGTTTCCAAGCAGAGGGACGCTGACTGAGCTGGGGCGTGAGATCGCGTTTGCATTTTGCGTTCAGTCATTGAGAAGTCAAATAAAAACTAAAGCAAAGCTGCGGTCGACGTTTATCGACCTCTGTGTCGGAAAAAGAAGACACCAAAAACAAACATTGAGCAGAAGAGCTCGAGGAATCATCGACCTCTTCAGTCACACCTTCAGCAGACACACTTTGGGTTGTGTTTCTGTCCACTGGATGACAGATTAGGTTTCCAACAAATCCTGAAAATGATCAGACTTATCAGAGTGTAATCTCAGGAGCCACTGGTTATGTAACGATGGGAATCAACCTCTGGGAGTGACGGCTAATTTTTCAGGGCTTCTAGGCTGGAGTTAGCATTGAGGGACTTCCATCTTAGCATCACTTTCCTCTTCCTCTTAGCCTCAGTCGCTGGATCAAACAGTGCATAGATGGGCTGCTTTCTAGCTGAAGGCTGGTGGTCGAATGGTGCCATTAAGGCGTACATAATTCTTGCAAGAGCCATTAAGCAGGCCACCGGTGGACATGAGTTTGACGCCATTTTCCCTGTTGAAAGTTATCCTACTCGTAGATCGACTTTGAAACGACTATTTCAAGGTCTAAAAGTTACATATTGTTGCTTTAATTCAGATTTAATTTCCACTGCACGTATCTGCTTCTGTCATGTCTGCTAAGTCTCTCTGTGCTTTAGTCTTCACATCATAAATGTTCAACTTCAGGAGCTTTTCACCCAGTATTTAATTTATAGGAAAAGCACATGTCGATGCCACACATAGCTAATAAGCACTGCCGCCATCTAGTGGTGGACTTTTGTTTACATGCAGCCTTGATATTTCCCTTGCATGTGTAAAAAATGACCTCCATGTGGTTCAGTCATGAGTCAGTCCTGTACACCTAATCCACATCTGACCTGATTTTCTGTTGAGCAAACACGACTTTAGAGGAGTTTATTCAAGAGCACAAACAGCCAGCGGGCAGCGACACACTCGCTCACCTTCCCTGAACACACACTCCAGCCACACACACACACACACACACACACACACACACTTTTCTCATGTTCTCACAAACTGAGGTCAGACTCATGTAACATTATTTCTCTGCTTCAGTTAAAAGTTCTAAACGAGGCTGGAAGCTGGCGGACACAAAATTTAAACCGAAAGTGTCAAAATGTGTCAAAATGGATCTCTCTTCTTAAAATCAGTGCAGCTCACAAACACGACCGAGAGCTCCAACAGGAAGGTCTGGAAACATGTAAAACACTTTTCAGCGACCCAATCCCAACTTTTTTTAAACATGTTGCTGGTTTCAAATTCAAATATGCCTTAGATTTTCCACATTTCTCAGTTTCAACATTTGATATGCTGTCTTTGTGCTTTTTTCAACTTAAAATCGGGGTTTCAATGTTTAGCTTATTCTGTTTTTTATAACCATTTAACACAGTGTCTCAACTTCATTGGAAACAGCGTTGTATTTTAGCCTTCTCACTGTAGGATTTCAGTTTTTTTAAAAGATGTATTTTGGGTCTTTTTCTTCCCCCATTGGAGAGATAGGACAGGGGATAGAGTCAGAAACACAGGAGAGAGAGAGAGAGAGAGAGAGTGGGGAACGTCATATGGGGAAAGTTGCCACAGGTAGGACCCGATCCCGGGCCGCCTGCTCCTGAGGACTTCAACCTCTGCACATGGGGCGCACACTCTAACCACTAACCTACCGCCTGTACAGTTTTATAGTAGCTTTCTACTTTTTCACTCTCCTTCTTTGTTGATTGCTTTTGCACTTAAACACCAAGACGCATCCCTCATATGTGTGATCCTGATTCTAAATATTCAAATGTTGGTGCTACGTTGCACTCGTGGAAACACTGTGTTTTCTCCCATCAGCTCGATCATTAGACTTAATGTTTGCGTGTTCTTTTTCCCCATCAGCGGAGAGAGCGGCGCCGGGAAAACAGAAAGCACGAAGCTGATCCTGAAGTTCCTGTCGGCCATGAGCCAGCACTCCCTGGAGGTGTCGTCCAGAGACAGGACGTCGCACGTGGAGGAGGCGCTGCTGGAGAGCAGGTCGGCATGATTTAGAAATGTGATTTTTTTTTTTGGTGGCAACAATTTTTTTTTAGAAAACCCCCTCATGTGATAATCACCATGCTTCTTTAATGTCTCCACAGTCCCATCATGGAGGCCTTTGGAAACGCCAAGACCGTCTACAACAACAACTCCAGCCGCTTCGGGAAGTTCGTCCAGCTGCATTTCAGTCAGAAGGGAAACATCCAGGGAGGCAGGATCGTCGACTGTATCCTTTAAAAACTGTTTAGTGCTGAGAGAGTGAGACATCCTAACCTGGTTTAATCAAGCAGCAACCTCAGGTGTTGAAAAATGAAGCTGATGCTGAAGTGCAAAATTCTTGCAGTTCCTGGAGTGTCCACTAGAGGCTGGCTGCAGAAGCACAGGAAGTCACATACACACCCATTCTAAAAAGCCTGTTTTTACAGCAGAGATGAACATGTTTACAGCCTGGTTCAAAAAACCAAATAGGTGTGATTAGCTCATGTCTCGATGGACACACACTGTACGGGGGGTGAATGTTTTGATGACTCATCAGTTTTGATTTGATGAAGGATAAGAGTTATTCACAATAAGGCGTGTAGCTGACCTGATTGACAGGTGGGCGCGGTGTAACGGTTTGTCAGGAGGTTTAAAACCCACCTCAGCTCCAGCTCTCAGCCTGTCGTTAGGTTGACTGAAAGTTAGACTGAGACAGCATTTCCAGCATGGCGGCTACAGAGAAGCCTCCGGAGCCTGTAACAGATGGGTGACATAACTCAGGCTTCATCTATTTATATTTACAGTCTAAGGGTTTAATAGAAAGAAAAGAAATACGTAGGTGGGCAAAGCTGTTTTAAGAGGACGGAGATGTGCAGGCTTACTTTCCCTTCTTTTTGTCTCTTTAAAGCAATTTAAAATTAATCTCTAGTGTAGCATTGAAATAAATGGAGTTCGAGGCTCTTGTAAACTTTCAAACAGCTGAATAAAGTGCTAATTTAGTTTCCTCATTCTAACAACAGCGAGCATGACTTTATTTAACAAACATGAGCATCATCTTTCCCTAACCTCGATCCCTGTGAAACCTCTAAACCTGGCACAGTGGAAACAATATGTTGTACATGCAGCCGAATTTCAGCCAGCTTGTTTGTCTGGTTAGCGTCTTACATAATTAGTCTAAACTTGAGGTTACCAGCTGGTAGACACGGCGTGGTTACAACTGCTGTGCTTGAATCGTTCAGCTTGTTTGTAGAGTTTCAGCTGAGTCTTTACGTCTGTTAATGAGCCTTGACTGAGACCCCTCTGACCGCAGACCTCTTAGAGAAGGTGAGTGTCCGCCACGCTGACGAGGATGAAAGTGCAAATATTTAACACACTCATTTCAAACATGCGTTTCATGGTAAACAAAAATGTCTCTTTGAATCTACAGAATCGAGTCGTCCGGCAGAACCCAGGAGAGAGAAACTATCACATCTTCTACGCCCTGTTGGCGGGAACCAACAACCAGCAGAGAGGTCGGTCACAGAGAACTCAATGTTAAATAAAATATAAAACAATCTCAATAGAGAGGATACCGTCATACTCCTGTGATTAAAGGAGAGATTTAGATGTTATTTAAACAGTGATATGTGTTTATGTTATTTTTTGGTCTATATTGTGTAATTGTGTTTGTTGTGTTGTTTCAGAGGCGTTCGGGTTGACCCAGCCTGACAGCTACCACTACCTGAGACAGTCCAGCTGCACCGCAGACAAGACAATCAACGACAACAGCACCTTTCACGATGTTCTGGTACGCAAAAAAACCCCACATCAAACTGCATCATACCATTGAAGGTGACTCAAAATCCATCAGCGTAACTGGTCTTCTACCTTCCTAAAAGAGCACATAACACTCCACTGTTCATCTCCCTCCTCTGGCTCTCAGTTACTGCTCGCATCAAATTTAAAACTCTGCTGCTCGCTTACAAAACAGCGACACAAACGTCTCCTTACCTGATCCAGGTCTACACTCCCTCCCCCCCACTACGCTCTGCCAATGAAAGGCGTCTGATCCGACCTTCACAACAGGGTCCTAAGACGCTGACTAGACTCTTCTCCTCTGTCGCCCCCCGGTGGTGGAACGAACTTCCAAACTCCATGTGATCTGCAGAGTCTGCACCTTTAAGAAAAAGCTAAAGACCCAGCTCTTTATGAACACCTACACACTTAATGATGACGGTTTTGTTTGATAATGACGATATTTAGGATGGTTTTGATGCAGATATGATCACTCAAGAACAGCTATCGAAGTGCAAAAAACTGCAGTACTTTTAGTGTCCACTTGAGGCTCTCTGCAGAAGCCAAGAAAGTCCCATTAAACCCCATCTTAAAATGCAAATGCAATCAGTACTAAACATGTTTACAGCCTAGTACAAAAAACTATTTGGTGTCAATAGCTCATTTCTTTAATGGTACACATGGTACCATGGATTCATTTTTTATAACTCATCCAATTGAATATAATGAGGGCTAAACGTGAAGCCTACATTTGCACAATTAAGGGGCGTGGCTGAGTTAACTGACAGGTGGCATTGTAGCTGTGTCAGGAGGCTTAATGCCCCGCCTCAGCTATGTTGAGACAGCATTTCCAATATGGCCACCGCCATCAGTTGGCTTCATAACACTTCTTTTGACATCCCTGAGACTACGTCCATATTTTTTACAGTCTATGAATGAGAACATGACGCTACAACTTCTGCTGTCATCAACTCCCCGTGTGTGTGCTTGTGTTTTCCCAGAATGCCATGCGAACGATGCAGTTCACAGAGGAGAACATCGGGGAGATCCTGCGCCTCCTCGCTGGGGTCCTGCACACGGGGAACATCGAGTTCATGACAGCCGGAGGAGCTCAAGTCTCCTCCAAATCAGGTCAGAGAGTTTCTCCTCACCGTCGACACCTCCCTCTGCTTTACACCTCTTCAAGTTCTGTCTTTCAGTAGCGATGTTCGATTCTTAGAATAACCACATGAACCTGTCAGTGTTAAAAAAAAAACAAGATATTTTAGCGGACATATTTGAGTTGTTAAAGTTGTGACCATTGCAGCCTGTTTGCTGGCTGCAGGCTGAAGAAATCTATTGTTGCAAATTCCCAGACTTTGTACCTGTTTTTGATTTAAACGCCCAATAGCCTGGTTTATAAATGTACCTGAGTTCCTCACCTTCTTTAGATCTCTTTTCTGATATCATTTTGAAGACGATGCTCTTTTGTGTGTTTGTCCGTTCAGCTGCCCTCAGTCGGACGTCGGACCTCCTCGGGCTGAACTCAGATCAGCTGGCCGAGGTCCTGACTCATCGCTCCATGATCCTCAGGGGGGAGGAGATCTCCACGCCGCTCACAGTGGAACAGGTACTACACCTGTATATTAACCTGACACCTCACACACGTCTCAGTGAGGGTGAAAACATCGGCCACGTTCTGCTACCAAAACTTTAAGTTACCGATATTAGAGCTGGCTAAACACTGAAGCTTCAGTGTACAACAACGTGGCAAACTGCATGCACATCGCCTCTCGGGAGGAGGGGGGGGCGGTTTAGACAGCTCTCTTCAATGTTTTGAATTTGGACTGCAGTACCCATTTTAAACACTAGGTGTCAGCGTTACATACTGTTCCTTTAGGTTTATTCTGACAGATGTCATGTTAACACATTGAGTGTTGTCTCTCTCTCCTGTCCTGTCCTGTCCTGTCCTCTCCTCTCCTCTCCTCTCCTCTCCTCTCCTCTCCTCTCCTCTCCTCTCCCCTCCCCTCCTCTCTCTCCTCCTCTCCTCTTCTCCTCTCCTCTCCTCTCCTCTCCTCTCCTCTCCCCTCCTCTCCTCTCCTCTCCTCTTCTCCCCTCTCTCTCCCCTCTCCTCTCCTCTCCCCTCCCCTCCTCTCTCTCCTCCTCTCCTCTTCTCCTCTCTTCTCCTCTCCTCTCCTCTCCTCTCCTCTCCTCTCCTCTCCCCTCCCCTCCTCTCTCTCCTCCTCTCCTCTTCTCCTCTCCTCTCCTCTCCTCTCCTCTCCTCTCCTCTCCTCTCCTCTCCTCTCCTCTCCTCCCCTCTCTCTCCTCTTCTCCCCTCTCTCTCCCCTCTCTCTCCCCTCCTCTCCTCTCCTCTCCTCTCTTCTCCCCTCTCTCTCCCCTCTCCTCGCCTCTTCTCCCCTCTCTCTCCTCTCTCCTCTCCTCTCCTCTCCTCTCCCCTCCTCTCCTCTCCTCTCCTCTCCTCTCCTCTCTCTCCCCCTCTCCTCTCCTCTTCTCCCCTCTCTCTCCTCCTCTCCTCTCCTCTCCTCTCCTCTCCTCTCCTCTCCTCTCCTCTCCTCTCCTCTCCTCCTCCTCTCCACTCCTCTGCAGGCCGTTGACTCCAGAGACTCCATGGCCATGGCACTTTACTCCCAGTGTTTCAACTGGATCACCCGCAAGCTCAACAACCGCATCAGAGGGAAAGAAGACTTCAAATCCATCTGCATCCTGGACATCTTTGGATTTGAGAACTTCGAGGTGAGTGTTTAAACTCGGGGAAGGCTTAACAGTGAAAACTTGAACCCAGACTGGAGACAAGGGATGAATACAGTTTATTGAATTTAAATCAATTAAATTCCCTCACCCAGGCGCACTCAATTAAGCTCAATCATGTGACTTATTGTTTCCCCGTTCCCTCGCATTTTAATCCGTTTTTGAATCATTTATTGAGGAATGATTAAACACACCTCAGGGCCTCCTTGTGTGCTCATTAACTCTCTGTTTGTGTTCTCGTTTGTTTCCCCCCCACAGGTCAACCGCTTCGAGCAGTTCAACATCAACTATGCAAACGAGAAGCTTCAGGAATATTTTAACAAGCACATCTTCTCCCTGGAGCAACTTGAATACAACAAGTAGGTGGAGGTTGTTTTTTTTTATTGTGATGATGGATCCTTTTGTTTCCCCTTTTTAAAAATGTAACGCTTTAGCTCAAGAATTATTTAATTCAGGGGCGTGTTCAGACGTTTCTGACTTGGGGGGGGGGGGGCGACCTCGGGCAGTGACTCATGCAGGGGTGGCCCACACACATATATGAACTTTATTTCTTTACCCTTCCTATCCCCACCAAGGATATACTAGTAGGTAACGCAGTTCTCTGGGGACTCAAGAAGAAGATGAACTTAGAAAAATAAATGTAATGTGAAGCTGGTAGCCTCGTGGTTAGAGCGTGCACCTCGTGTTTGGAGGCTGTAGTCGTCCGGGAGGCGGCTTGAGTACGGGTTGTACGACTCTATCCTTTTAAATGTAAGACTTATTCCTGAATTAAAACCAGTTTTATAATCCTAATCCTCTCGTATTTCTCCTTTTAATGAGGCTCTATTATCAGTCATAGGAAACTAAATACCTTTGAGGTGTTTTGGATGTTTAAGGCAGTGGTTCCTTTTTCCTTAGAACGCCCTTCTTTTACCCCCCCCCCCCCCCCCCCAGGACCAACACAAAAAGTGATCCATTGCTGTCAACTCACATTTTCTATCCGTTGATAAATCCCAACAGATTGGGCCGACAAACACTTGTTCTTAATAAAAAACCTTTGTATGAAATTATTCAGTGAGTGTTTCGTCATGATTTTAGTTCATATGTGTATGATCTAATGTTGACAACCTCAGAGTAAAACCAATGAACCAGCAAGTCAAAAATGTCTCACAGGCCAGCTTTGCTTTAGGACAGAGCTCCCCCTAGTGGCCAACTAGACAGATAATTATTGTTTCCTGTAGAGTTAGAAGTTAGAGGTAAGAGAGATGTCACATGTTGATCAAAGATGTATCTGCTCACCTTGACCTGGTTCACTGATCCTCTGTGTGTGTTTGTTTGTTTGTTTGTTTGTTTGTTTGTTTGTTTGTTTGTTCCTGCAGGGAAGGTCTTGTTTGGGTCGACATCAACTGGATGGACAACGGCGAGTGTCTGGATCTGATCGAGAAGGTTCGTCTGGGAGATTCAGAAATGAGTTTTGTTTGACGAGAGAACAGAAGAAAGGAGGATGACATTTCTGTTTCAGAGACCTTTGAACACTTTTAAAGCATCCACACATTTTATTTACTCTTCCTCCCTCTGGTTCCCTATGGAGTCGTTTCCGGTCGTCTTTCTTTAGATCTCAACTTGTTTTTGAACATTTTCTCGAGAGAAGAAGAAGCAGCTCCTCCCGTTGTTACGGTTTATTTAAAAAGCTTGTCTCTAGTGATAACAGGATCACAATCTGGCAGTGTTGTAGTACTTAAATCGGTCTTGGTCTCAAGACCTGGAAAGCATTTTTACTCGGTCTTGTCTCGGACTCAGACTGAGCGGACTCTGGATTTTAAAATCAAGACCACCACTGATCGGCTATAGTTCCACAACTTCAATTCATTGAGGACTCTGGCCTCGGGTGTGTCTTAGTCTCGGTTAGAGGGGTCTTGACCAGTGGTTCTCAATTGGTCTAGCCTCAGGACCCAACACCAACTCGTTATCAAGACATCGGGACCCACATTTTGGATATTTATCAACCAATGAGATTTGAATTAAGAAAAACCTTAGACGGTACAAAACGTGTGACAAAACAAAGAAATGAAACAAAAACCCCCAGGCACACTTTCGCGACCCACTTTTGGGTCCCGACCCACCAGTTGAGAACCACTGGTCTGGACTACAACACTACCATCTGGTGATGTAGATCACAAATTGAGAGGCTGGTCTCTGTGATGGACGAGTCCCCGACACACCATCCTGTCATAAATAAGTAAAAGAGTCGAGATCCTGAGAAAGTAGAACAGTCGATCAAATGTGTGGATGTCTGCTGATGGCTTCTAAACGACTGATGAGATGTTTTGAAGCCGTGTCGATGATATTTACCCAAAGCTTTGTGTCAACGAGGGGACAGAAAAAGATGTTTATGAAACATAAACTTTGACAAACAGGTTAAATTGTTAAAAGAAATATTCAAACAGAAAAACATAGAATGAAAAGATGATGCTGATGGTGAGGACGAGAAAAACAGCTGGGACAGTGATGATGATGATGATGATGTCTTTGTGTTGCCATAGAAACTGGGCCTCCTGGCACTGATGAACGAGGAGAGTCACTTCCCCAAAGCCACAGACGACACCTTACTGGAGAAACTTCACAGCCAGCACTCAGTACGACCTTTTTCACTTTCAACACAAATATTCCGCTCCTGTAGCTAAGACGTCCATATTTATACAACAGTTATTTATATAAACACTGTGATACAAATTATCTGAATTTAGGATTTCTGAATTTCTTATTTTTATTCCCACTGTCTTTGTTCAACATCACATTCAAACCTTCAACTAGTGAAGAGGTTATTAAAATAAATGGGAGTAGATATTTAAAATATGGACTGAAGCTTTTCAGCCTTTTATGACCAATAAAAGATTTTCAGACATGATCACAGGAACCAGCGATAGAAGGGACGACTTTGACTTTGACACTTTTGACTTTGTGATTTTGTCGTTGATGTTTGTTTTCTTCCTCCCGCTGCAGAAAAACTCTTTCTATGTGAAACCACGTGTGGCTGTGCACTACTTTGGAGTCAGGCACTATGCAGGAGAGGTGAGATCCTGACTTTGTTTTTTTTCTGAGTGACGACTCATTGCACTTTGTTACCCGTTTTAAACCAAAAACCACGTCCCTTTTTCTCTTTGTTCCTATGAAACTCTCTGCCGCCCCCTTGTGGCTGGTTGCAGGTGGTGTACGACGTGAGGGGGATGTTGGAGAAGAACAGAGACACTTTCAGGGACGACATCCTCAACCTGCTGAGGGAGAGCAGGTAGGATGCTGCGTTTCTTGCTTCGTATTATCTTCTGTCATAACCTCTCATATTTAGAAATAGACTTAGACGCATAACGGCCTGCGTCAGTTTGCATCTCAAGCGACACCAGTGCAGAAACAACGAGAATAACTGGTGCTTTTATGGTCACAGACTATAGTTTGAGTGAATCCACCTCCTTTTAAAAGCTTTGCAGCCTTCAAAGTCAATCTGTAATCGAGGACGCCCCTCATGCCCCTACACCCATCGATGGGACTCCAGCGCCCCCTGCCGGAACAGATGGGTGACGTCACTCGGGCTTTGCTCCTCAACATTTACAGTCTGTGGTTCTAACAGATGAAAAAAGTCTTTGGTGGATGATACTTTTGATTATATTCTACATGTGAAGCAAACAGGTGAAAAAACAAACAAACAATCATTTAATATTTTCTCCAAGTTCTGTTTTTTTTCCAGCCTTAGAAACATTTAAAAAGTGGCATGTGGAGAAAAGAAAAAGCTTGTTGTTGTAATCCTCACTTCGTCCACTAGGGGCGGAAGTGAACAACAAATTCATGTTATAAAAACGACTGACGGCTTTCACGTCTTCATGACTGAACACACGAAGAGCCTAAAGTAAAAGAGGACTGGAGGCCTTCTGTGTGATATTAACTTTCTGACATACTTTATGCAGCGAGCTGGTTTTTAGAGTGCATCGATAATTCAAACCCAGCAGGAAGAGAGGCGGCGTTTCTTTACTGCCTGAGGAAAAGAATACAAAATGTGTTGTTTTTTCCCCGAGGTTTGCAAAGATTGATGCAGGCGAACTATTGTTCAACTTGTTCACATTTTCTCGTAGTTGCATTACGTTGATTTACTTCATTGTCGGTATCAGTCCCACTTTTAAACTCTGACTCTTCCTTCCTGTTTTGTCAGGTTGGACTTTGTCTACGATCTGTTTGAGCACGTATTGAGCCGCAACAAACAGGACACGCTGAGGAGCACCTCCAAGCACAGACGGCCCACGGTCAGCTCCCAGTTCAAGGTAAGATAAACAACACGTTCACTGCAGAGTCAACGAAAACCATCAGGAACAAATATTAGAGTCAGAAGCGGAGATGCTTTATCAATCATGTGGTCCTTACAGTTTCTCTTAAACACAAAATAGAAGTGGGAAATTTAAAAGTTTACACCTAGATAGTATAAATGATCTAGATGTTTTCAGGAGTGCAGATGTGAAAACAACTTTATAAATGTTTCTAATAAAGTGCAAGACATTCAGGCAACGTTTCTTCTTATCTTAAAATATTTTAAATGCCTGTAAAGTGCTTCTCACTTTTTTATATCCTTTCCTCTCATTTCTCTCCTCTTTTTTTGAGCTGTTGTAATGACCAAGTCTCCCCCTATGGTGGATCAATACAGTTTATCTCACATTATCTTTCAATGCATGTCTCAAAGTAAAAAGAAAAAAAAAGTAAAAAGCACCAAAAACATGCTCATCACACAAACACAGTATTTAAAAAGTGGTAACAGTAATAGTACATGCAGTAACACCAGAGGTAGCAGCAGCTGTTTTTGCATCCTTAACTATAAATTAAACATTCAACATTTTTACTCTGAGACCCACTTTTGGGTCCCGACCCACCAGTTGGGAACCACTGCAGTGGAAGATGCAGAAACTGAAGATCGCAGTAATAATTCAAAACGTGTTTGTTTTGTTGCAGGATTCTTTGCACTCCCTGATGGCCACACTCAGCACTTCTAACCCCTTTTTCATTCGATGCATCAAACCAAATACACACAAGGTAAGTGCTGTTATTCATGGGTGAACGTACACACACACACACACACACACACACACACACACACACACACATGCACACACATGCACACACACACACACACACACACACACACACACACACACACACACACACACATGCACACACATGCACACACACCATTTTTCCTGAGGCAAACATTGGCAGGGCAGGATGTGGGAGTAGCACAGAGTGTCATTTAGTAATCAAACAGCCCCCTCTCCCCCCTCACCCGCCCAGCAGCTGACAGGAATGAGAAGTGTCTGGCCCCTTCTTGATGCCCTTTGACCTCAGGTTGCCTGGCAACAGGCTGCGGTAGTGGGGAATGTGGGGGTAATGTACACAAAACATAGACAGGAGGGACTTGTGGGATGTGTGACTGAAGAGAGAGAGACATATTCATGTCCACAAGATATGATATTTAATCTGTATTCACTGAGTGATATGAAATCCTGTTTTAAACACTTCAGGGAGAAACCGTCTATAAACACTGTGATCCTAACGCTTTGTGTTGCTACAGAATGATTTATAAGACGACCTCAAGTCCTTGTTGTGCCGCTTGTGTTGTTGAAAAACTGGAGAAAAATGTTGCTCAGCACACGATCATAGGCACCCCCCCCACACGGCCGTTTTGGAAACCCCTCGGTTTGCCAGATATGAGAGCAGTTATCAGGTCAACAGGTGTTGCAGCGATGGAAGCGGGGCAAGAGAAGTGGTTCAGATAGAAGTGATTGTACCCGACCTAAAAAGCCTCTGCATGTTTCTAATAAGCTCCACGAGCAGAAACGTGCTCAAACTAGGATCAATATTGGAGATGCTTTTGAAAAATGGAGAGAGGTTAGAACACAGAAAGGTTTACAGACCCATGCAGAGCTGGATAAACACTGAAGCTTCAGAGTCCACCACATGGTGACCTGTGTGAGCATGGACTCTAGAGAGGAGGGGGGGGAGACAGCTCTCTGAAATGTTTAGAATTTAGACTGCAGTACCCATTTTAAACACTAGGGGTCAGAGTTACATACTGCTCCTTTAACAAAATAAAGAAATAAAGTAATGTGCTAGATTTGATGTACTGCCATGGCTTAATTTTGAACTCAGTGCATTGTTGAGATGCAGTTCATTTAATGGCCACTAGATGGCAACTACAAAAAAATGTGATTAGGTCATTATAGTGTCTGACTTTGCTCTTCATGCAAGGCTGATCAAAAAGGCAAAAAAATGGAGCATGACATTGATTGTTGGTGGCTGCATGTTGTGAGGTAGAAGCGAGGAGGGTCCTGGTTTGAATCCCCGTCTGACAGGAGCCTCTCTGTGTGGAGTTTGCATCTTCTCCCCGTGCATGTGTGGGTTCTCTCCTGGTACTCCGTCTTCCTCCCACAGTCCAAAGACATGCTCGTTAGGTTAACTTAAGTGACTCTATAATTGCCCGTCGGTGTTAATGTGAGTGTGGCTGGTTGTCTATATATCAGCCGTCTGATTGGCTGGTGACCAGTCCAGGGTTTAACCCCGCCTCTCGCCCAATGACCCCTGTGACCCCGAACAGGAAAAGCGGTGTAGAAAAAGGATGGATTGTTGGTCTTGTCCATCAGATTAATAATCATAGGTCAGTTTTGGTGGTTGTTACCGTCTTCCTCTGCCTCAGCACCGTCCACGCTCGTCTGTTTTTGCTCTGTATTAAATTGCCTGTTGTGTATCGGGGGAGCGGACATTAAAACATCCCCTCTTCAGTCTGTGGTTTGGGATTGGTCAAACTCCCCAGGCGACCCAATTATTGACAAACTAATTTGCAGGACTATTCTTAGATCGGCGTCTGATCGATATCTGTCTGGATGCCCCGTCGACTCTTCAGCATCATCAACGTCAAGCGTGATTAAAGATGAATCACCGTCTGTGTAGAGTCCGTTCTGCTGGTGGCTGCTGTTAGTGACAGGACTGTATGGTCTCTGTAATGTTTTATTGTCAAGAAGAAACATGGCTTTGTTTTTGTAGCAAACTGTTGTCTGTAACCACAGAGTGTTAAGGTTCTCACTTTGAAAGGCGGGTGTCTGATATGAGGAAGCTTTTTTGTTGTTTTGGTAGTTTATGTTTAAAAAGGAATTCCATTATTTTAGGCAGTTTTTTTATTATTCTGGGGTATAAATTAAAGTAAAGAGTATAATGTGAATCATGAAGTTTCTTGTTCTAAATCCACTCTGATCCTGTATTTGATCATGTCTATAAACCCCTCTATTTCAGCCCTGCTCAGAACAGGCTGTTTCTGTGTCTGTACCTTTAAATATGTAAATGAGCTGTGTCTGACACCCAAGCCTCTGGAAGGGCTTGGGTGTACTCTGTCTTTCTCGCTCCATGTCCTATTGTTTACGGTGAGAAGGCAGACTCAGAGGGCAGAACAAACACCTAGCTGTGGGAGTGTCACCCACCTGGGGGAGGGGCTACTGCCCTTTGTGATGTCATGAAGGGAAAATCGCCAAACGGCCTGTTTGAGCACACATTTTCTGAAAAGTGGAGCAGGCAGAAGACGGAGAGGATGGACTTTTCTCATCATTGGGGGGTTTGTGGATGGACTAGAGACACATGTTAGAGTTAGAGGAACATGGAGAAGTGGATTTTTTATAATATGTCACCTTTGTAGAAAAACTTCTTACCTTAATAAAAAAAAGATCTATCTCTGCAGGGATCCGTTTTATAATCTTGTCAGACAGTTTCACCTGCTGAAGCTGGAGAAAATCTAACGGACCGAACATTTCCCAATCGCTTTGATCCTGATGTTCATTTACACACATAAGCATGGAAAGCCGACCCCAGGATTCCCATTTATATTTTTTAATATATAAGATGTAGGTATCCTTACTGTCCTCTGGGAGACCAGCTGGACAGCCAGCGTGTTTTTATGAGGCGCAACACAAGCGTCTGGACTCCCCCTCTGATCGAATGTTAAACAAGGCTGGATGATGACTTTTCAATGGGGCTTAATGTAGTGAGGGAGAGGGGGGGGGGGGGGGGGTAGAGCCGCCCCCGGGGGAAACAAGGGTCAGTGAGACACGGCACGCGGCCTCTAAAAGCCCCCAGAGAGGCGTCCCTGTCGTCCCCCTCTTTGGCTCTGAGCAGGTGTCAGAAGGGCAGCGAGGCACAGAGATGGAGACGCTCTATGACTGTGTGTGTGTGTGTGTGTGTGTGTGTGTGTGTGTGTGTGTGTGTGTGTGTGTGTGTGTGTGTGTGTGTGTGTGTGTGTGTGTGTGTGTGTGTGTGTGTGTGTGTGTGTGTGTGTGTGTGTGTGTGTGTGTGTGTGTGTGTGTGAGAACAAAGCTACCATAACACCACACTGTAATTTGATTACAACATTTGAGAGGAGATGAACTCCCTGACGGGCTACTTTGGGTGCAGTGATGTAACAGTGTGTTGAAAAAGGCGGGCAGGGTCAGGGGGCTCGTGCAGATGGTGAGTGGAAACATCAATATATTGAATGAATGCATAATAAAGCGAGGACAGATTGTTGGCTCTAAATACGATTTAGGACACACAGTCACTTAAAAGACTCACACAGTACACTTTTTTAAACGTGGCACTTTTTTAACAAACTCTTAAAGGTACAGTACGTAGAATTTCATGAGAATGTTTACATTTATGTTATAAATATTTTTGTTGAGTCCTTATGTTACCTCAAATATTTCCTCAAAGAGAACTCTGTAATTTTAGAGTTGTAACGGGAAGTGTCATGTAATGGCAGCCGGCATGTTTGTGGTTGCCGTGGAAACACCGGATGTTACGTGCATGAGGAGGCGTGAGCTGCTGTTTGTGCTGCTGTGATAAAAACGTCATGTAAATTATACTCGGATACATTAGCTCGTCTGTAAACATATTCGTCGTCATGACTACGGTCAACTCGGAATGAATCACTCCCGTGATTCCCCGACAGCCTCGACGTCATCTTTTTGGTTTTGTTTTGATTGAGAGCCCCCTGGTGGTGGAGTTTACAAACTGTGAGTTTAAAGCATCCAATCAGCTTCTGATCCGCCCCACGCTTACTTTGGTTTTATGCACATTATTGTGGATATTATTTTGTAGGTATAAAGACGAACATCGTCAGCGAATGAATGAACAATCAGATATTCACTGAACAATCAGATATTGCTGCCGACATTGACGTCATTGTTGTCACACAGCTACAACGTGCAGCTTAACAACGGACGAGTATCAATAATAACGTCAATTAACGACATGAGTTTCAGTGATAACTGATGTTATACTGAGAGTATTTTAACAACCCAGTTAAAAATAATGAATAAATATAAAATACAGAATTTTTAATAAATAATGAAACATATTTGAACTTGTTTATTTTGTGCTCACAGACTCTGGTCTGTTGTCTGTCATCGTCATGAGGACAAAAAATAAGACTGCCTGGTTCAAGTGTTTGTAGATGATAGAGCTGGATGTTTTTCATTGGCTCATCAGAGCGCATATTCAGCCCATTTAAACCAGTCTGAGGCAGCGTCACACCAGTTCACCGGACCAGTGAGCTGCAGAGAGAGGACACAAAGTCACCACAACGTTTGAATGTAAACAGCCTGCTCTCTCTCTCTCTCTGTGTCTCTCTCTCTCTCTCTGTAAGGCCCTACAAGTGGCCTGCACAAATTAGCCTCAGCAGGAGACGCATCACCATAGCAACCCTCCCTCCTTCTTTCCCTCTCTCTCTCTCTCCACACAAAAAGGGGAGTGGAGTTTGAAAGCCTTTGTTTGACTCTGTGGTGGCAGAATGTGTGTGTGTCTGAGGCGGTCAGTGTGCTGAGGACACACACACACAGATGCGCGCAGAGAGACGGCAGCTTTGGGAAGTTTTCTGTCATTTTTCGGTCTCTGGTTTTTGATTTGTTTTTGAAAAGACCCTGAAGGAAGCGAGGCGAGGAGCTACGATGCACGGTGAGACCTGATGCATGTTTTCAATGGGAAGCGGTGCGTTCAAGTGCACGCTTGTTGCACGAGGGTTCGAGTGTCCAGAGGGAGGTCTTAATAACGTGGAATGAGCTGAGATGCTGCGGTTTGTGCACAGCTACATGACAGATGCACAAAGACACTTTGATTTTCAGTCTCATGCACATAATGTATTCTCTCTGTTAGAAGTTGCTTACGCCCTTTAAATGCTTAGCAACATAAAGGAAACAAAAAGTTTTTAACTTACAGAAAAATAAGATCAAATCTGCAGCTATCACTTCAGGTATTTTTAACTGATAACAACTCACAAAATTAGATTTTTTTGCATTTCAACAAAGCTGATCAGACGCAGAAGATCAGAGCATTACCGATCAATATATGGACTGCTGTTCCGATGATGGCATGAGGCTTCAAAGGTGGGAGAGCTTTTTGTATCCTCTTTTTTTCTCAGGTGCTTTGCAGAATTTGAAAAATGCATGAGAGGAAAAAACACAGCAAATTCTGTGCATGTCTCTTTCCTCTGAATACAAACGCACCAAAAACAAAAGATGCAAAAGCCTCTTATGATATATTTCATTTTTCTAGCAATTGAAATCTTGTTATAATTATTGTTATTGCTGTGTGGTTGAACAATTCCTGCCATGCACTGGACGATCAGACAGTGCCTGTGATTTTTCTTGGTTGATCGCTGACTTTCAGGAAAAACATTTGACTTTAGACGGAGTCTGCAAACAGCGAGTTTTGAGCGTTGAGCTTTTGGAAGGACAAAAGCAGGATGATGAGACTGGTTTGTTAATGACATGCATAGTGATGAAGGAGAAGTAGTGTCTGTGTGGGTGGATGTGTAAGAAAAAGCCAACTTCTCTCTGATTTCTGGAAGAGAGTTACAAGAAACTCGTGTCGTTTTTCTTCACTGAAGGTTTCTTTCATGCTGAAGTATCTTAAGATGCTGAGATTTTCGGGCATTTTTTATATTTTCTCTCTGATGTGTTGACAATAACCTGACAGCTTTATTGCTTTGTCCAAATTTGTGTTTTTCCAATTTCATTACCTTTTATGTTTGGGGCAAAATCTACAATATGAAGGTGACACTTTGGGTTTTTGGAAACTGACTTTTTACTGCTGTGGACATTCATAATTAATTTATTTATTTACATTTATTTACATTTATATTAAGCCGTATATAAGCCATCTTTTTAATTCATCTCTTTCAAAAGTCGAATTAGCCTGTTGTTTATCACTGACCTGCTGTGGTGTGCAGTCTTTGCATTATTGAAGTTTATCTTCCGTCACACTGAGCTTGCGGTTCAAGACGTTGTGTTTTAAACTGAGAAAGTTGCAGAGAACTACTGTTGTGTTTGATACCGCTTCCTCTGATGTTCTTGTTTCCTTTAAGAGCTTGCATCGTGCAGAAGGATTGTATTTATTGGTTTAATCTCCGTTGCTCTACCTCTGCTGCCTTTCTTTGTGTTTTGGAGAAATCTAAAACCCTCAAGAAGCCAAAACTGGGTCAGGATTAAATCCAGAAGGGTCACGGATTAAGGCTGGATTTCTGTCCATCTATGAGGGACAAACAATGTTCCAGCGATTCCCCCCAAAAAAATCAGAAAAAAGGAACTCCTACTGAGCCGTGAGTGATAATCCCCGCTGACCCGCCCCCCCTCTCCAGCATTCAGACCTGGACGCCCAGAAGCAAACGAGACTCCCCTCTATAGAAACACACACAGAGGTCTTTGGGTTCTAGAGGTTCTTAGATGCTCTTAGTTCTGTTTAAAGTGAGAATGCTGATCCTCCCGAAGCGTTAAAGACAGAAGAAGAACAGAGAGACATTCATCTAGGAAACAATGCCAGAAAGTCTTCAGTGTCAGACTTTATGTCTTGTATTTATTAGGAAGGTTAACATTTGAGAACCTTTGGGTTTAGGGATGTTGTTCTGTGTGTCACAATGGTTAATGTGAGCTGCTGCTCTAATACAGTACGGCCGTAATCTGACATCGTTTTGTGCTTTTTTTGTGATCGTTTGTTTTGGATGGTTAGTTTTGATCAAAACCAATATTTGTTGGGGCACCAGTGGCCTAGTGGTTGGTTATCACGTCAATGAGTATAGGCTGTGGTCCTCGAGGTAGCGGCCTGGATTTGAGTCCAACCTGTGGATTTTTTTCCCCTGGTCGTTCCTCACTCTTTGTGAGAACACCAACTTTATCCACTGTCCTGTCTCTTTAATGAAGACATAAAAAAGCCCCTTGGGGTCAAGTGTCTTGCCAAACGCCACATCAGACTTATGGCTGCAGGAGCTGGGGATCAAACCCCCCGACCTTCCGGTTAAGAAACGACTGAATCAACCACTGATCCACAGCCGTTTCTGGATTATTGTGTCACTATGCCCAACCCAAAACAGGCTTACAAGAAGACATGAATAAAACAAAAGACCAGAAACCGACAGTAGACATTTGGTGATAAACCATCCAGATGTTTCTATAAAGTGCCTTCGACTTATTCACAACCATTTCATCAGTGCTCCAAAAGGTTTCAGGATTCTGAACACACATTTTATTCATCCAAATAAAAAAATATACGATTCATTCTTGAGTTCTCCTAAAACATATCGTACTCAAAGAGGGTACTGCTGCTGACATCAAGAGCCAGAGGACGGATTCATGTTCTCATCTGAGCAAAAAGAAGAACAGTATAAGTTAAAGTATAAATCATGAAGCGTACACATGAACAGATTCACCAGAAGGGGAGGTCTGTGGGGAACTTCACCAAAGGTCGCCTGAAGAGATGAGGAAAATCTCATTTGATTCTTGGTAGTGAAATCCAATTATCTGCTGCTGCCACTCGGGGGCTGCTGGAGTGCAATTTTAACTTCATGTGACATTTACTGTTCAGAAGATCAGACGAGATCCAGATCACAGCACTGGGACAGCAGTGGGTCAAAGACCAGGACTGAGGATTTGTTTGTATGGACGCTACATGGGACGCTTCCAAACCTTACCGAAGAGTTCCCAGCATTTAGAAGATGTTTTCACTAAAGGTCTGACGTGATTGGTCGAGGGATCTTAACTGTACCCGGTGTAAACACGCTTTGAGTAGTCAGAAGACTATCTGAAGTCCATTTACCATTTAATGGGCGGTCGAAGTGAGCCCCATTTTGTACCGTCTTCAGAGGTAGAAACAGAGGCGTGGCAGGGGTGAGACAAGAACATTGCAGCCAGCGGTGGAGCGCAGCGCTGTGTGTGTGTGCATGTCTGACTGTGTGTGTATGTGGAGCTCCAGCTTTGCCGTGCTTCCACAACGTCGAAATGCAGTGTGAGCGCACAGATAAGGACACCGATATTACACCGCCATGGAATCATTATGAATTTACAAAGACGTGATGATGGCTGAGCTTAGTTACGGCACTTTAGCGGGGAAAATAAAGCACTCAGACCAACTAATGTTTGTAGTTCGAGCTGAGATATGTTTGCTCCTGTAACGTCTCGCATTCAATATGAACGTCATGGAGGCATATTGGGGGGAGGGACAAATGGGGGGACGGGATCACTCAGGACGTTTACATACAGTTAAAGAAAGTGAAGCCACCCAATCAAATTAAGGCACTGCAGAATCGATATGACAGCACAAAGGCGTCATGACGGCGGAGATTTGTTACAGTACAACACGGTGCACGATGCATTGTTTCATGAATTGTAAACTGGAGTTAAATGACAGACGTAAGGTAAACATTTAAGGACTGAGTGAATCTCTTCTGAACTTTCTTTGCATCCCTCACGATTCTATCTGCACTTATAGTACGGCTGCAAAGCTTTCTATTAAATAAAACCGAAGCCGTAATTGGAGAATTGAAATGAAGAAGATTCAGGTTGAGGACAATGCAGACTTTCTTTCTGGTGGTGACGGATTGACGGCTCATCCAGAGTTTAGTTGTCTTCCCCCGTCAGCTTTGCAGCCCCCATGGGAGCAGACTACCCCGCCCCTCTTTTGTCCTTTTGAATGCCCCCCCGAGCTCTGAGTCTTTAGGCTTAGGGAAGTTTGGCTGAGAAAGACAGAAGATTTCACTCCTCGGGCTATTGTTGTCACGCCCCTGATAGAGGCCTGAGATGGTTTATCTCTCCTCTGGATGCTGATTTACATCCATGTTGTTCTCAGCTGATGGCTCGTCAGACGTCAGATCAGATAATCCTATTGGGCTGCGGGACAAAACTGCAACATAACAAAACCACCAAATTAAGTTCTACCATTTCTTGATGGACATTAGCCTAAAACGCTTTTAAACCCAATGATCATACGTAGGAAAACAAGGACTGGATACTGGTCCAAGTTCCAGCTAAGTTCACTTCATGCATAGAATCAAGTTTAGCATTTTGAGAACTGCTGAGTGAAAGGGATAAAAAGGACCTCCCTGATGTCGCTTATGAAGTGAGAAAGCATCTTTTGTCTGCAGACCTTTTTTTTCTGTTTTGCAAAGCATGAAGCTTTTAATGTTTTGTCAGAGAATGACATGAGGATAGAAAAGAAATAAGAAAGAACGAAAGAGCAGTTCCATTTGCCCCCGTTCCTCAGGATGACGTCCGAGTCTTCCAAAGAGAAGAAGTTGTTGACAGCCTGAATGCGAGCAAAAGGAGGAAACGATAGAGATAGAAAACAGCGGGGCAAAGAAAGGCAGGAGGCAGAGGGCAGCTTCCTGACACCGCTCGGCTTTGTGCGGGGACGTATGCAAATGCAAGCTATGCTAATGCCGTCCCTCTCTGCGGCCGGTGGGTCTTAAAGGGCACCATTCAATCAACCCAGTCAAGATCTGGTGCTGAATCGGCCTCTCTTCATCTCAGCGTCCTCAAATGGGCCATCAACGAGCTATCAGGAGAGATGGCCTGCTGAATAAAAGGGGGCATTAGGAGCGCGTATGAAAGCACCCTCTTATTCTGAGCCCCCCCCCCCCCCCTCCGCCCACCGAGGTTACAGGGTGAGAGGGGTCCCCGGGAAAATGGCCCTCATTGAAAGCTCTTCTGTTAAGTAATAATGGTGTCCCAATGCCAAGTGTGTTTTTGGAGGGTTCTGATTGGTCGCCGGCTGCTGCTGTCGTATGCACTTCTCTCTCCGAGTTCAAAGTTGTGAATGAGGGGTATGCAGGGACGCGTCGGTGCACGTCTGTACATGCGTGTGGAGGATTTTTAAAGGGGTGGGATGGGCGTGTGCATCATGTGACGTAGATGGAAGGGAAAGGGAATTTAAAGAGAAGCGACTCGGGACAAACTGTAAGTGCACAAATACGTCCACATGTGGTGACAGTATGGACCCACTGACTGCAAACTGAAACCGTTCGATGCTTTACTCAAAGCATGCTGGGATACCAAGCAGGCGGCATCACTTTTTTAACAGCTCCTCCCTCGGTGTGTCAACATCATCCATCCAAAAATAGTGATTAACTATTCAGTGAATAAACTTTGTTGTAAGATTGTCCTAATTTTCAATATTTTTTTGATTTCTCATGTTTTTTAAACGATACAATCTCGCTTGCTTTAGTGATCGATAGGATGGAAAAATGCTCCTGAACACTGTCTAAATGAATCAAATAAGTAGACAGTACAGAAACATTGCCAACGTCTGTGTGCACTTAACACTGTGTGCCGGAGTTTCTTGCCAATTTATGATAATTGAAAACAAGAAAGTTCCCCAATTTTGGGAGCTAGGACTTCTAATTTTGTTGCCGTGGAAATCGAAATTTTTACTAGAGTAATTTTTGTGACAAACATACTTTGTTGGAACCTTTAAGGAAAAGCTCAAGACCCAGCTCTTTATGAACACCTACGACGTGATGATGATGATGATATTTAGGATGGTTTTGGTGCTGATTAGAGCTCTCAAGAACAGCTGTTGATGTTGTGCTCTGCGCCTGGCCACTTCCTGTCAGCACCTGTGTGTCCAATCAGACTTAAGGACGTCTTTTGCATTTCCTGACCTTGTTTCCTCTTTAGGTATACTTGCTTGTGTTGTTCTTACTCTCTGATGTTCTTCGCTTTGGATAAAATCGTAGAATTCTAGAAATCTGGGTAAAAAGTCAAAAAGCTAAAAAGCTTTAAGCTAAAAAAAAAAAATCAAACACATTTTCCACAGTAAGCCCAAATTGCGTCCGTAACATCTGCAAAAAGTGAGGAAGTGCCGAAGATTATCGGATTTACTAAAACTCCTCCAGAATGATCCAAGAGATTTGAGCCTTCCAGTGGTTTACTGGACCTTCACATAACGTTTTATTTCCTTTGAGATACAATAATAACTTTTCTCATTATCTCATAGCTGACACTTCATGTGTGTGTGTATGTAACTGTGTCTTCTTGCCACTAAACGTCCACTTCCACTCTCTGCCTCTAGATGCCTGATCAGTTCGACCAGACGTTGGTTCTGAACCAGCTCAGATATTCGGGCATGTTGGAGACCGTGAAGATTCGACGAACCGGCTTCCCCATCCGCAGACCTTTCCAAGACTTCTGCACCAGGTGAGTCTCTGAACTCCTCAGTCCAACATATCGCCTTCTGTTTTAAAGGTCACATATCCTCCTCCTCTTCTTCAGTGTAAATAAGTCTCAGAGCTCCTCAAAACATGTGTGTGAAGTTTCTTGTTCTAAATCCACTCTGATCCTGTATTTGATCATGTCTATAAACCCCTCTATTTCAGCCCTGCTCAGAACAGGCTGTTTCTGTGTCTGTACCTTTAAATATGTAAATGAGCTGTGTCTGACCACGCCCCCCCTCTCTGGAAGGTGCTTGGGTGTACTCGGTGCTTTCTCGCTCCATGTCCTATTGTTTACGGTGAGAAGGCAGACTCAGAGGGCAGAACAAACACCTAGCTGTGGGAGTGTCACCCACCTGGGGGAGGGGCTACTGCCCTTTGTGATGTCATGAAGGGAAAATCTCCAAACGACCTGTTTGAACACACATTTTCTGAAAAGTGGAGCAGGCAGAAGACGGAGAGGATGGACTTTTCTCATCATTGGGGGGTTTGAAGACAGACTAGAGACACATATTAGAGTTAGAGGAACATGGGGAAGTGGATTCTGAATAATTGATTAATATGTGAAAAACAAGCTCCCTCCTGTTCCTTTATTCGAGCCCCAACAGAGCACCATTCACATGCTGCTTTATTTCATCCCGTCTTCAGGTACAAGGTGTTGATGCGGGGCGTGATGACCCCCGATGACCCCAAGGGGAGCTGCGTCCAGCTGCTCTACCTGTACGACAGCAGCAGTGCGGACTGGCAGCTGGGCAAGACCAAGGTGAGAGACCCGAGCGGACTTAGATATAACTGGTCAATTAAACACAGAAACCAAAAGGAAAGAGTATTTTATGTTTCAGTGAGGCAGATGTGATTTTTTTTCCCCCGTCTGGCAGCGGTGAAATAAATCCCCGCTGCTCAGCTCTCTGCAGCGTAATTGACTTTCTCCTGTCGAAATCGAGGCTCCTGGGCGCGCTGCCGTTTGTTCAGCCACTGGCTCATGCCGGCTTATCCGTGTTCTCCTCTCCTTGCTAACATGAATATGATTGGACACAGGCTTACCTTACCGCCATGGGATGCTAATTTCACTTTAAACTTCACTCAAAGCTCAATTAAGTTTCTCACAGCTGACAAACGCAGCTCCAGCTTGATGTGAAACCCCTTACAGAGCTCAGGTACCTGTGTGTGTGTGTGTGTGTGTGTGTGTGTGTGTGTGTGTGTGTGTGTGTGTGTGTGTGTGTGTGTGTGTGTGTGTGTGTGTGTGTGTGTGTGTGTGTGTGTGTGTGTGTGTGTGTGTGTGTGTGTGTGTGTGTGTGTGTGTGTGTGTGTGTGTGTGTGTGAGAGAGATCATGAATAATTGAAGTCCAGAGCACCTGAAGCGTGGAATCCTAGTTATTGGATCCAGTTTTCATCCTCTCGGTCTGTTGCTCTCTGCTTCCACTGCACTAGATTAGGAGGAATATACCTACTGCCAGGGTGTGTGTGTGTGTGTGTGTGTGAAGGTGTGCGTGTGAAGGTGTGTGTTTGCTGTGGGGACATGACAGATGGGGGAAACAGATTCCTAATCGCAGCATGACCGTGTGATGCTGCAAGAGGTGACAGCCGCCGAGGATGTGTCTGTGGGAGGACGGATGAATGTTCATTAGTGTGTGTGTGTGTACGTGTGTGTGTACCAAAGATAGCAAAAAAAACTGAGTTAAGAGTCACCACAGCACTCAGTTAGAACATCAGGTAGTGTCATTTCATGAGATCCGTTTTTATATCACAGTTTTCATGCTTCATATTCAGGACAGGAAATGAACGTAGATAACTGTAATGATGATTATTTGCATAGAAAGGGGGCGGGACTGTTTTCCCCCAGTTAAAGGCAACCATCACCGACGCACTGAGACGCTGTTTGCTGTTAGCGCAGTCAAGAGGTGAATTGAACCCCCTTGTGTGTTCTGTAAATTAGACACTGAGTGTTTACGATTAGTTTGCACAGGTTTATCGAGAGACACAAAAGCAGCACAATCCATTTGAGAATCAGGACCGTTGATTGGCTTGGACACATTTCCATCATTATTTACATGGGCATCACTCTTGAACCCTTTTCACACATACGGAAATCGCCTGAAAAACTCTGGAGATTAGTCTACCCGGAGGTTCTTTAGGCTATGTGTGAACGCACACAGGCGCATTTTTCGCGCAGACTTTACCCGGAGTTTCTCCTCCAGACCTCTAGTATTTTATCTGCAGAAAATCCGAGTGAGCTGATGTCTGAACGCGGCCGAATATACTCCGGAGATTTCAACTTGAGCCAATAGAAAGAGAATGACGTTTATATAGTGACTGCCTAAAGTGTCTGCACGCGACCTCTACGATCTCCGTGCTCTAATCAAACGTCTGCATTCTGTTTTCTGTTCGTCAGTATGTTGTTCTCCTCTCTTTTCTGGATGTTGTCATTCCATTGGATTACACATAGCATTGATATAAAGGCAAATATTCTCATTGTAACGTCGTGTAGCGGACTCTGTTGCTACGGCCGCTACTTCCGCGTTGTTTATTTACGTCACGTCTTACCTCTGGAAATCCCCCGCCCCCCCCTCCCCTCTGACAGGGAAAGTCCCCCGCTGTGAGGTGCACATGTGAACGACTAGGTCGGGAGAATGTCGGGAGAAGTCCTCCTGTAAATATCTAGATATTATCCGGAGTGCATACGTGAAAACGGCTTTGTTGGAGTTCTAACGAGCCCAGTGGTCCTGAATGTAAGCGAGGAGAGTGTTCACATCTGCACATATTAAAATATCTGGA